>NC_046160.1:123243817-123516317 GCF_011064425.1 Rattus rattus | reverse complement strand
AGGTTTCTGTTGCTGCGACAAAAACACCAAGCTCCAAGTGCATGTTGGGGAGGAAAGGGTTAATTCAGCTTACACTTCCAGATTGTTGGAGGAAGTCAGGACAGGAAGGAACCTGGAGGCAGGAGCTGAAGCAGAGGTCATGGAGGAGTGCTGCTTACTGGCCTGCTCCCTTATAGAACCCAGGACCACCTGTCCAGGGATGGCCCCACCCACAAAGGACTGGGCCCTCCCCCCTTGATCACTAATTAAGAAAACACCCTACAGCTGGGTGTCATGGAGGCATTTCCTTACCTGAGGCTCCTTCCTCTCTGATGACCCTAGCTTGTGTCAAGTCGACACACAAAACCAGTCACCTAGGGAACCAAACACATTTGAGGGGAAGGCATTTATAAAGCACCTACTGTGCGAACCGTTGTGCCAGCTGTTTCACATACTTACCATTCTAACCTTGAAAAACCTCTCTGGGGTGAACGCCCCTGCTGAGACTCCAAAATATAGATCTGTCCACAGTCACACCAGAGTCGGAACCAGCGGAACGGGAGCCTGCGCTTACCAGTGTGTTGGCAATACTGTCTCCTACTGTGTCGCTCAAGTTTTGATTGTCTTGGTCTCTTAGGGTTTTACTGCTGTGAAGAGGCACCCTGATCAAGGCAACTCTCATAACGACATTTAATTGGGGCTGGCTCACAGGTTCAGAGGTTTAGTCCTTTATCATCAAGGCCGGAACATGGCAGCATCCAGGCAGGCATGGTGCAGGAGGAACTGAGAAGTCTACATCTTCATCTGATGGCTGCTAGCAGAATACTGGCTTCCAGGCAGCTAGGAGTAGGGTCTTAAAGCCCACGCCCACAGCGACACACCGACTCCAATAAAGCCACGCCCACTCCAACAAGACCACACCCACTCCAAAGAAGTCACGCCTACTCAGACAAAGCCACACCCAGTCCAACAAGGCCACACCTCCAAAGAGTGCCACTCCCTACGCCAAGCGTATACAAACTATCACGTTGGGAATTGTAGTGGGAGGGAACACAGCACTATTCTTTTTTTTTTTTTTCTCTCTCTCTTTTTTTGGGGATCGAACCCAGGGCCTGCATTTGAGGGAACCACTGAGCTAAATCCCCCAACCCCACAGCACTATTCTTGACCTGACCTATTTGTGACTGGGACTGGTGTGTGAAGACGGAAGGCAGACAGAGGCAGGAGGATCACTTTATCCAAGTGTCCCACCCCCACATTTGTTACTTAGTCTCACTGCGTTCTGCCACCTCTCAAGTCACTCACATCCTGTGCCAGCGGTGTGCCTCTTCCCACGGCTCTCAGACTGGAGCCCGCGCCTACCTGCATTCTAAGCACAGGTCAAGCCCAGAAACCTCTGGGCCCATGCTGCCCGGGTCCTCTGCTGTCTGGGTCCCTCTTACTCCCAGTCCTATGCTTCCAACCTTCTTACACAGAGATTATTAAATATAACCCCCATCTGCAGGAAATATGCAAAAACTGTTTATGTTTGGGAACTAAAATACATAAAACTGAGTCATCAGGCAGTTCTCTGCTTCAGCAAGCGATACATGCTCAGGCCAGCAGGAATAACACAGGAAAGCCTTTCCCGCCTGTCATTCTGCCTACTGGGCACTTCGGGGCAGAGTCCAGGGCTGGCTGCATGAAGCTAGGACCCTCCACGCCTTCCTCAGATACAGCCAGGCTCTGGGGCAGAAGAGGTCAAGGACCCTTATTCTGGTCCATGGTCAACTTGAGGGGGTGATGGTGGGCATCTCTATGCTCCTGATGTACCTCCAAGACCTGACGGAGCTCAAACCCAGTGACAATTCTTTTTCTCAGCTCCTTATCTGAGTGGCTGCTCTCCCTGGCCCAGAGAAGGGGCTAGGCACAGCTTGGGAGCCCAGTGACCTGCCCCCCAAGAGAGAGAGACAACTGCCCCTGACAGTCATCCCTCAGACAGTCCTTATCGACACTTCCTCATTCCTTCCACCCTACTATTCAGACATGAGTCCCCTCCATATGACGCCTGGCCATGGGAGACACAGGATATAAGGGTCCTGAGTCCTGGGCAAGCATGACCCTCCTGACTCACTGTATACCCTATGCCTTCTCTGGACCTACTGAGAGCATGTCCAGCTTCTAGCTAAGTTTGAACCATGATAGATTATCTAAACAGAAGCTTGGGAAAGCCTGCCAGGAGTACACATGCTCGTTCAGTCACTCAACAAACACCAGCGGAACACTGAGAGCCAGTGTGTACCAGACTCAGGGGTGCTGGACACATTGAAGCAAGACCCTGACAGAAGCTGCTGCCGCTTAGAGCCTGAGGTATCCCCAAGAAAGCACTTGCCTAACAACTGTCCAGTCAGCATGCTGCTTCCTAACCCCCGTGCTGGGCAGAGCTCTGTTCCACAGCCTTTTAAATTTACTTTCAAAAAGGAGAGAGCATGATTTTTAGTTTGGTGCAATGGTCGAAGTCTGTGAAAATTCTGATGATTTTTCCCGTGCCTCAGTTTCGTCATCTGGAGATACAACAGAAGACTTCCTTCTCAGGGTGCGATGGTGGTGATTTGTACCTGCTTGGTACATAGTAGGCAGCCAATCTCGTCTGTGGTGGTTGTGAATATGATGGTCATTTGTACCCACCAAGCTCTCGGGTCACAGGACACCCTCCTGTCACCTTCTCCTGTCCCCACCAAGACTCCCCTGAGGGTGAGCGTCAGCCCAGTCACCAAGCTGCTTTCTGTCTTTAGTGTTGTTGCTCCCACGGGTGTCACAGGACTCTACCTGTCCCTCCCACTCCAGAGCTGTGAGGACTGAGTTGCACAGTGCCTGTCCATGACCTGTGCGCTTTTCTTGTGAATGGAGTTAGTGTCTCATGAATACATTGAATATTTCTCCACAGGCAGACTAGGTTGGGGTGCTTCGAGCTGTGAGAAAGGGGATAAGAGTGGAGAGGGTCTGCCCTTAGGTTTTATCCACTGCACCCCAGGAGGCCGGGAGGTGGGTGCCTTAGAGCGATTATGACTGACTCTCTGGAGCCCCAGCAGGGAGGGGATCCGCCCTGTGTGTGTGTACCTGTGTCACACTTGTGTGACATCCTGTAAAGTCATCCTAGCACTCCACAGGGATGCTTTGAACGGGTGGACCACGGAAGCAGAGATCAGCAAAGGTGCTGACCTTAGACCTCCCCGGGCTCCTGCCATACCTGACAGCAGCAGTCACTGTCAGGCTCAAAGTCCATTAACTCTTCGAAACCCTGGGTCTGGCAAAGCGCTTGCCCTAGAAGATGCCAAGGAGGGCCCCTTGGTTCCTCCGTCTCCAAGTCAGGGTTACAACTGCACTGAAATGTGGGTAGTGGGGGGGGCCCAACTTTGGAGAGAGCAGGCCTCCAAGCTGCTCAGACACCAAGGATCCCCCCCACACACACACAAAAACCCTCCTATTCCAAGTGCCCAGGAGGTGATGTGACTGCTAATCGTGTCCTAGACAAGATCAGCAGACTAAGAAAACCCAGGCTTCCTGGATTCCCTGCCCCGTCTCTGAGAAGCCCACCAATTGTTCCAAATCAATATGCAGGACTCAACCCTTCCACGGCCCTGCACTCCGGCTGGAGAGGGGGAAAGACATCAAGGTCCTTAGGTACCTCGAACAAATGTGACGAGAGATGGAGGCCTGGACACACGCACATGCACACACATACGTCTTCTCTTGGTGTACCCAGTCTGGGAAGCTCATGTACACCCCATGTCTACACCCTGATACAGATAGACAAGGGAAGCTGTCCCTAAACCGTGCTGTGGGTGGGGGAGCGGAGACTGGTCTCTGGTGCTCCCTGCAGCCGGACTGGAGGTGTGTTCTACGCGCGGCAGTACATAAACTCTTGGCAAAGTTGGCTTTGCATGGTTTGCTGAACTCCGGAACGCAGATGTCCCATTTGTGTTTCATTAGCGCCTCGGCCGCTCTGCGCCTCTCGACCTCTGCACCAGGCAATAATGGTCTGGCGCAGGCCCATCCGCACCAGCTGGCCGGGGACCTGCTCTGCCGACCAGGGCTGTGTCTGCTGTCAGCCCTTTCCAGGCGACTGGATGGCTCCTCAGCACCAGAATGTCTCAGCGGGCTTGTGTGAGCGTGGGGGGGGGGGGCACTTCACGAGCTTCGGAGGTTTGTCTGTTTGGGTCGGGGGCGGGGGGGGGGTGCTACATGGTTCTGGCAGATGGGCTGAGTGAGCGTGAGGGGGTCTTTGTTAGCCTGGGTGTGGACCGAAGCTAAGAGATACCCTCAGAGGGAGAAGAGGCATCCAGAGACCGGCTACCCTGAGGGGAGAAAAAGAGGAAAGGAAGTCGGTAGAAAGGAGGACAGGAAGCATGCAGGTGGGGAGGGGAGAGCGGGCCCCCAGGATGCCTGGCGGTTGGAGGTTGAGGCAGCCTGGGAACTGGCCTCACCAAGAGCTGGGCATACTCAGCTAGGCCTGGCAAACCACAGCCTGGAGGAAATGACCAGGCAGTCCCACAGCAGAGGCCACAGAGAGCTTTTGGGGGACGGACTTTAATTCACCAGGGCCTGGGCACAGGTGCTGTGTTTCTAGAACCCTTCCTCTACCCTCTTCCCTTCCGACCTGTGTTCTTGGGGAGGGCTTCAGGAGGAACGGACTGTGTTGAGGTGCACAAACACAGAGACCCTGGCCCAGAGGTGGCACTACCCAAGCTCCCCACCTGGAAGCCAGGGCCTCTTGTGAGACCCAAAGCGGGACTAGCTGCTAATTGTGTACCGATGCTCCGGGTGGTCTGCGCTCCAGAACCCTGAACCTGGATCTGCATCTGGCACATGGATTCACGTTCCCCTGTCCTCTTCATCTGCACTGAAGTTCGAGATGGATGTATTGCAATTAGGAGTCTTGCGGTAGTGAAATTCCAGAGGATGTGCTCCAGTCAAAAGGGGACCGTGTTGGAGATGGAGGGCCCATAAAGAGGGGAGTGCAGAGGGGAGGCAGGAGGACCATTTTTATTGCTACTGTTTATACTGTGCTAAGCACGCTCACACAATAGGGAAAGCAGTCTCAACCCACAGCGAGACAGGGACAGAAGTCTCAGCGCACAAATGAAGTGCGTGCGAGTCGCACTCCGGTCCACGGGCTCCTTGGGCATTCTTCTGCCTGCTCAAGATAGACACCAATGGGCCCAGGAGGTGGGATGTGGCACTGACCCGCCATCATGGGTCAGTTTGCAACCGTTTCTACGTTGTCATGGTGCAAAGTGATTCTGGCACCTGCAGGAGAAACTTTGCTTGTAACTTTGAGTTTGGATGTTGCCTGGTGCTCTGTCCACAGACCACTCACTGCCAGCCCCACGGTCAGCAGGGAGAGTGACCCACACACACCCTTCCTGTCCTGTCTTCAGTACTCCCTGGCTGGCTGTGGTCCACGCATCTCCAGGCTACCATGCTTACCGTGGGCACACCACCCTAGGCTAAACGGAGGAGCAGCTGTCCAAGGGTCTGGCTGAATTATGTTGGGACGTTCCCAAGTGTCAAGGACAGGGTATGAACATGCTTCTCACTGCTTGTGCACAATGTGTGAAGAGTTTACAGATGTCCCCTTAGCTCATTTTCAGCTGTTGGGGTGGCTTCGGAGAAGAGTATTGATATCAATAAACCATTTACATGTGTAATCTTGGAGGCTTTCTGGAATAGTTAGTATTAATTTGTCAACTCAACAGAATTTAGGATCACCTGGGAGATGGGCCTACGTGGGGGTGATTACCTTGATGGTACTAATTGAGGTATGAGACCGGCCCACTGTGGGCGGTGCCATTCCCTGGTTAGGATACTGGGCTGGGTAAGTACAAAGGGGAAGCAGAGCAGCAGGAATTCATTCATCGCTCTCTGATCCTGACTGTGGCTCTTTCAAGTTCCCGCTCACTGACTTCCTGGCTGTGGTGGGCAGCACCCTTGAACTGTGAGCCAACATAAACCCTCCTCCCTTAGGTCGTTCTTGTTGGGAGATTTGATTGCAGAAGCAGGGAAAGAAACTAAAACACCTTCACCTCACAGTTTCTTCAGCCACCAACTTTTTAAAAGATCTTTTTTTTTTTACTTGTGTGTGTATTTGAGTGTGCCCGTGTGTGTGCAAATGGGTGGGTGCACATGAGTGCAGAGATCAGAAGAGGCCACCAAGAGCCCCTGGAACTGGAGTTGCAGGCAGTTGGGAGAAGCCCAATATGGGCCTGGGAACTAAACTGATGCTCTCTACAAGAGGAGTGTGCACTCTTAGCCACGGAACCCTCTGCAGCCCGCAGCAGTTCTCTCTGTATGGACTTCTAGAACCAACCACCACAACCACGGAGGGAGAATGGCAGCCCAGGAGTCACTTCCTCAAGTCCTTAGTGAGAGGGACTCTGGCTAGCTCAGAGCAGCTGTGGCCAGAGGAAGGGTTGGATCGCTCCTGGCAAATAAAAGAGCTAGGCTGGGGTTAGACCAAGACCCACAAGCCCTCAGATGCAAAACAGTATAGTTTCTCTCACCCCAGAGCTTTAGAGTATCCTCCTGGCTAGGGCCAGCAAGGCTATGGATGACAAGAACCCAGGGAGCATGGGACAAGATTCTACCCTGCTAAGGAGCTGGCGTCAGCACCGAGCCCCAGTTACAGTGGGCTCAGTCCAGGCCCTGCCCAGGTATTCTGCTTGGAGATGAGTAATAGCCCCAGGTTCATCAGACGATCCTGTCTCCTTTCAGTAAATGGTTAAACTTTCCCACAATAACCATCGTTTATCATGTGTCCTTAAGATGTCCCACTCTTACACTTGGGAAAATACAATCAGAAGAAATGGCTTTCTGGTGAGTGGAGGGAATGAGACCCTGGCAGCCCAGGGGGATGAAGGCAGGTGGAAAGGCCCACCCCCAACCTTGTGGCTGGGAAGAAAGAGGGGTCAGATGTCACTTTTCCAAAAAAAAGCTGAGGTGGGCATCATGGTGCAGGTAGTTGCCACCAAACCCACGTGGTGGAAGGACAGAGCTGACAGAAGCTGTCCTCTGGCGTCCCTGTGAATGGCCACACGTACCCACGTCTGGTTTGCATGCCTGCACATGCTCACAAAGTAAATAAAACATAAAAATTGTCTAAGGAAGAAGAAAGGCTGAGGTGAAACTTCTCAAGCAGCGAGTCCTGGGTTTTCACACCTGGCCACGAACTCTGACGGAACTGTGGCCCAGTTACCCGGACATGGCCGATCGGAGCCCTAGCTCTCCAGTCCCCTCTCTCTTACCCACTGGGGATGGGCAGACGGAGTCCAGAGTGTAAGAGGAAACCTCCAAGGCCTCACATCGTGTCAGACTAACTCTTATCACCGAGCCGGTGCCTCCCCCTCCTGGCTTTGGCCTTTATCGGCAAAGGCCCACTCCCGAGAAGCTGGAGAGATGGCCCAGGAGTTCCCAGCACCCACATCAAGTGGCTTACAAACTATAACTCCAACTCCAGGGGAAGAGGTGCCCTCCTCTGGTCTCCACAGGCACCTCCTTAAATGTGGCACAGTTCACACAGACATACGTCACAAATAAAAATAAAAATAGACCACTCTTGAAGAAGAGGCATAGGGAGGGGGTCTCCAGTTCCCAGACCTATGATTCTTTTTTTTTTTTTTTAAGATTTATTTATTTATTATATATAAGTACACTGTCGCTGTCTTCAGACACACCAGAAGAGGGCATCAGATCCCATTACAGAAGGTTGTGAGCCACCATGTGGTTGCTGGGAATTGAACTCGGGACCTCTGGAGGAGCAGTCAGTGCTCTTAACCACTGAGCCATCTCTCCAGCCCCAGACCTACGATTCTTAACCAGTGACCCTGGAAACGGGACTGTTCAGAAGCCACCAGTTGCCCACCTTCCAGTCAGGCTCCAGAGCCACTCACAGTAAAGGAAGGCACAGAAGCACAGCCCTGGGAACAGGCCCAGTGCCTCTGAGGGCTTGGCTGTGGAGTACGGGGCCAGTGTTGGTGACCACAGGATCCTGGTTTGGAAAAGCAGGCTCTGACGGGAACATTCTGGTCAGGATCTGCAGTCCCAACAGAAACTGGGTGTGTCAAAGGAACTAGATTTGCAGATGTGATGGTTGTGGTGACTCAGAATCTAGAACCACCTGGGAGATGGGCCTCTGAGCATACCTGAAGGAGTACTGCATTGACTGCCTTGAGGTGGGAAGATCTGCCCACAGTGGGTGGCACCACTCCCTAGTTGAGATCCTGGACTATTCAAATGAAGCAGCAGTAGCCATTCTGCTCTGCTTCCTGGAGCCTCAACTACCCACCATGATGGAGTGTATCCTTGAACCCTTTCTCCACCGAGTTGCTTTTGTCAGGTTATTTTTTATGGCAGCAACAGGAAAAAACACCGTCCATAAATGAGTGTGTTGAGCGTAGATTGCTTCAGGCATGGCTGGATCCAGGAGTCAGGGCCCATCTCTCTATTTCATCATTCTGCTTTCATTTGTGTTAGCGTCACTCTCAGACAGGTTCTCCCTTGTGACAGCGAGAGGCCGACCACTGCAATAGTTCCCGGAGCCCCCACCAAGATCAGCTCCAATTGGGTCCAATTGGGCCCGTCTCCATAGTGACTGCTCAGGGGCCGAAACTCTGAGTGCTGGTGCATGGCAGCCCATCGTTGCACACCATTGGGTCCAAATGACCCTTCAGGAAGGGTCTCAATTAGAAAGTCTGTGTCCTGGTCACACAAAGCCGAGGTACTGAAGTTGTGAGAGAAGCAGAGCAGGGGGGAATGGGGCGGGGCAAGGGCAGCAAGGCGGAGCCACGTGAGATCCAGCCAATCAGAGTCATCCCCATGCTCTGAGTGCTCTCCAAGAACTCTAGGAGACCCAGGTGCCTCCAGGAACTGGTGGCTCTAGGGCAGATGGTGTCCTGCTCACCTCACCTTGGTCTGCTCCAAGCTGCAATTCAGAGCAGCCATTGCCCACAGCCCGAGGGGGCCTTAGGGTGGAGGGGGCAAGGGCTCAGAGTTTTAGGGCAGAAGGGCAAGAAGGCCCCTCCCATACACTTGCTATTTCTCTGGATCGCAGCCTTGGGAGGGAAAGGGAGCTGTTTCCCTGGTCAGTGACTGAGTTAGAGAGGACATGTAGCCGGACTCTAACTAACAAAAAGGCTGGAAGCCAAAGGAGAAGTCCGGAGTGTTGGGAAAGCCTGCTTTGCTGATATGGGGGTTGGAGACCGGAGGAGGAGGAGGAGGAGGGGAGGAAGAGGAAGAGGAAGAAACAAAAAACGAATCATCCCTTTCTATCTTAGCAGCTTGTGGTATCTGAGTGGTGTGGACTGGGGCAGCCACTCTGCCACCACAGAGAGAGAGGCCTCCTATAGATGCACGTGCTGAGGGTGGCCAGAGAGCATCAAGACGTCACAGGGCTCTGAGATGTTTGCAGAGGCGCTGAGCCAGCCAGCAGCCCTGGGCAGCTTGTGTCAGGCAGCACATGGACCTCTGAGGTCTCCCTTCTCTACGGCCGGAAGCCGCCCACCCGGATGTCTCAGGGGAGGTCAACGGGTAGCAAAGACCCGTTGCCGCACGGTTTTCAGAGCCATGACTTTCCCCGATGCGCAAGTCAAGTTCATCACCCCAGTGACACACAAAGGAAACCTTTTCCCTAAATAACTCTCAGGTCTGGTTTAAATGAGCCTAACGTTTACGTGGCCAGAAACCGATGTTCCTTTTTACACAGTCAGACAAGAGCACCTAGCTTCGGTAGAGGAGGGGAAAGTTCACAGTGGCGATGCTGAACGGATGCTGATGAACAGTGCCTAGGGGTGAGAGAGAGCTTATTTGTGTGTTGAGACCTGATGGATTACAAACTAGAGGGATGGGATCCCAGCCCCCTGCCCGTGCGCACGCGCATGCGCATACGAAATACAATAATGTAAACAACATAAGAATAAACAATATAAGCTTAATATTTTTTTCAACTTTATACTTACTACATTCTTTGAATTTTCTACAGACAGAAAAATATCAGCCCCAAACTAGAATGATGACCCCAAAGAAATCCTTAGGAAACAGGGCAGGGAAGATGGCAGTCGGGTGCCCAGCACCAAGGAGGTGGCCTAGCCATCAATGCCCGCCTGCTGGAGGGTCTCTGGCCTGTGCAGAAGGAGAAGACAGAGAGGGGCCAGGCCCCAGGCTCAGGGCCAGTAGAAGCCTCTGCTCCCTCCTTTGATTTTGCTCCCTGGTCAAGTCCACTTCCTTTCAGATCTCCGGGATTTTGTCACCGAGCCCAGGACACAGCAGAGCCCCCTGAAGCAGCCAGGTGTCACAGTCGACCCTCACAGGCCAGTTCCTGGGGAGACCATGAAGCTTGGGGAGTTTGGCACGTGGGAGGTTAATTCTCTTATCAAAACTGTACAAAATCCTAATTTTGCAGAGTGGCAATTTGGGGGGAAGAAAAGCTCAGCAATGGGAAAATGTTGGTTATGCAGCACAGGCATTCAGTTCTCAGGGGATCAATTATAAAAACACTCATTCAGCTATTTCTATTCAAATGAACACCTGAAGAGGAGGCCTCGATGGCTTTAAAAGTGTGTGGATATTACTGGATAAACGTTAGTCCAATAAAAGAGATCATCATCCGTTGCTTGTGTACATTTGAGTTGACACTAAAAAGATCTTGGTGGAGGAGCGAGCGCCTGCTGTGCCTTCACATCTCTTTATCTCCTCGGCCTTTAACGCTTTAGCGACTGAAGGAAACAAACCAAGCCCAGCCCATCCTCTCAGCCCCGGGAGGAATCCGACATGGGTGCCGAAAGCCATGGTCCTGCCCTTGTGACTACGGAGCACCCTGTCCTGAGGCCCCTCCACCAGTTCCTCAAAAAACAGGAAGCCCCTGCTTGAACAGGGACCTGCATTCGTCCTGTGGACGCAGCTCATAAACCATTCTCACTCAGAAATTGGTTTTCTTTCTTAAAGTTTGAAAATATTTCCTGCCTCTGCTCATAACCGATCACATGCACATGTGGGTAGACGTGCACACATACCCCGTGGCTATGTCCATATGCTCACACATATAACACATGGATATGCACCAGTCCAGTATTCACATATGAACACACGTGGATATACACAGACATGCTCACACGTGTACAGACATATACAAGGACATGCACATGTGTTCTCACACACACGGATATGTACACACATGCTCACATATGCACATACGGACACACGCAGGAATATGCACACGTGTTCTCACATACATAAATATGCATACCCATGCTCATGTGTGCACATACATATGCACACATTTGTGTACATAGGCATACACACACACACACACACACACACACACACACACACACACCTTTCTACCTCTCCTTAAATCGAAATTAAGGGAAGCCATGATCCAGGCAGCCTCTCCTTCCATCTGCAGCTTTGGGACATGGAACAGGATTCTAAACAGAGAGCCCACCAACCTCTACCCTCAGCACATTTTCTTCTCACATCCGAGAGGCCTTGGTCCAGAATGAAATGTAGAACTGAAAGGAGGGAATGGGGCTGGGCCTGGGGCTGGGCCTGGAGCTCAGTGGGTACAGTGCTTGCCTAGCATGCACGAGCGAGTGTTGGCTTCCGTCTCCAGCACTGTGATCAGCCTGGCGAGGTTGCACATCTGTAATCCCAGCACCCAGGAGGCAGAGGCAGGAGGATCAGAAGTTCATTGTCATCCTCAGTTACAAGTTTTGAGGTTAGCCTAGCAAAGTGAGACCCTATCTCAAATATTAAATACAGAGGATGCTGCCCAAGGCCCTTGGATTGTCTCTGTCTGCGGGCAGGACGAGGAGCTTCAGAGCTGTAGTTTGGGGGACTAGAAACAGACATCCCACCCTGTAACCCCAGTGCTGGAGAGACTGAGACAGCAAGATCCCAAGCTGAAAGCCAGCCTGGGCTACCCAGAGAGTCCCAGTATCAAAGGACATTGCTTTGGCCAGTTGGTTTTAAAAATAGACTTTTATAAAAGACACCTATTTCACCCTCAGCTCTGAGCCTCTGGTTGGCGCACAGGCCCCTGGGTACCCTGGCTTCTCATTAGTACGTTTATCTGTCCTTTCCCTCTCCTACCATGGGGGCATGGCTGTGGGGCCTCCCTCCAGACTGGGTCAGTATCCTCCTTCCCCGAGCCGGCAAGGAGAGACAAGAGAAACTCCAGGCGTGCCCTGGTGAGCGCAGCTCTTTCTTCAGGACAAGCTGGGTGGCTTGGGTCATATCTGCCTGTCCCTGGACTGAGGAGGGGACAGTGGGAGAGGCACAGCGCCAGTTGCAGCCACCTGGCGAGCAGGGCAGATCCCTTTGTGTGCTGTTCATGAGTGGAGCCCAAGTCCCCATTCCAGGACTAACAGTGACACCTGCAGTTTAACCAGACACATGTCACACTGCAGGACAGTAGCCCAGGAGGTGATGGAGAAGTCTCAGGCAGTCAGGAAGTTCCATTTTCCTGGAGCCAGATGGGACCTTCTTGCCATTGGGCCCAGGGATGTGGGAAGAAGACTGACCCAGGCTTGCTGCGGGAGCCTGACAGGCCGTCACTCGGACCCTGGCTGTATCCAGAGTCCTCAGAAGCACCGACCTGAACCTGTTGCTGTCCCCAGGCAGCCACCAAGCTGGGGTTGACTTCATTCGAAGAGCAAAAGTGAGACTGTTACCATGCCAGTTACCATGGCAGCTGCTTGGGACAATCACTCACTGGCAGTCTCTCCTTCGTGGTCCTCTCTCACTCAGACCACTGGTTTTCCTGCCCCGGAGACTGAGGACCACAGTGGAGAAACAGTGTGGCCAAGGTTGTACAGGGCCATGGTTCCTTGTCCTAGCCTCTGACCATAGAATGGTGTACAAGACTAGTTTACTAGTGTACAAGACTAGTATACTAGTGTACAATGGTGTACTAGTGGGTCACTTGGCTCTTGCCAGGTGCCTTCCTTCCCTGCAAGGCCACCAGAGGGGACTGACTGCACATGGGGGACTGTACATGGCTTCTCTACAGATGGTCTCCTTGACACATCCCTTTGCTTTGCCTGTACACACGCACACGAGTGCACAAACACACACGTGCACACGCCCCACACCCTGGGAGGCAGCAGGTCGGAGGTGGATTACTTCCGCCTCTCTGAACCCCCACAGTTCCTAAGGTGTGGCTTTAGCAGCCCTTGCTCCATTCCCCCCTCCCTGTACGCTGCCTGCAAGCCTGAGAGGCAGAACATACAGGAAAATGAAGTGCGTCAAAGATTTCTTTATAACTTTTCTCAATGTTCTGCTGATTGCCAGCTCGGTAGCAGATTGCTATGCTTAATGGTGCATAGACAAGCAGCAGCCCCTGATCCCTAAATGAACTTCTCACCACTAAATATATAAAGGGGAAGCTATGTAAACTCAATTTAGCTCCCTGCTCCTCTAGTTTTCCCCATCGAGGAATGGAAGGGGAGAATGGGTGTCTAGGAGATCCAGGGGCAACGGAGAGAAATGGACGCCATAGGCTAGCCCACCACAGTGCCTAACGCCCACATACTAAGAAGCAGTCTACCCCACATCCCCACCATAGCACTGAAGGGGACGGTTTCTGAGCCTGCAATGGCCACAGAAGCTCGTTCACACCAGCTCTTCCCTGGTCTCCCCTCAGGGGCCCCAGTGACCCCCAACACTGCCTTTTCCTCCTAATCTTGGCTTCTTCACACCTGGACAGGGGTCAACAAGGCTTGAAAACCGTGACTTATAACACCAAAGGGCTTCCCATTGGTGCTAGTCATGCCCAGTGGGCCGTGTGTTGGGCCACAACCACAGAGGTGCTTGGGGTCCAAGGGGACTTCTCTCCGTCACCTGTCCAAGAGGACAACAGAGAAGGCAGAAGAACAGCTGAGAAAGTCCAGCAGCTCAGGTCAGGGTCCAGTGAGGAACTGGAAGGCAAGCTGACGGTGGCCTGGAGAGGAGCTGACCTTCACCTCCCAGCAGGTGAAGACCATCATTGTCGGAGAGCTCCTGTCGCTGTGCTGAGACGGTGACTGGGAGAGTTGTGTTTGGGTTCAGTATTCAGAGATACCCCCACCCCCACCCCCAGGCCAATGCAGGGCCTGACCAACTCGTTTAAATAGCTGTGTAGCCCAGGTGGCCTGCTAATCTCATCGGAAACTCAAGGAAGCAGTAAGAGGCATGATGGGAGAGCGCGCGCACATCCTCTACCCACTGGAGCCAAGGGCCAGCTTATGCATATGCAATGTGGGCCCACTCAGAAGGCTTTTCCATTAGCGGAGTGGAGAAGCCGTGGCCAGGCTGGGAGAATCTGCATTTCACCTTACGCTGCACACAGCTGGGTTCAGATTGGCACCAGTGCTAATATGCAAATGAGGCTGTATCTGTATTCATCAGAACTCCCTGAGAGGCCAGCAGGGACCAGGGTCCTTCTCTAACCAGCAACGGCAGGAATGGGTCATACCAGGGAGCAGTTAGCTGGTAAGCCATAGATGGTGGGACAGGGGTCATTGCCATGGGGGTGGGGGGACACTAGTCTTCCTTAGAATGGTCTCCTAGGGGGAAGAATTACCAATAGGACCCAGTGGCTGAGTCAGAGTTCCTCCAAGAACCCCCACCTAAGGGCCTCATGGATGGGGAAACCGAGGCTCAGAAAAGTGACCGGCTGGAAGCCACTCACTCGAGCTCTAACTTGTTCCTACGTGAATACAGGTTTTTCTAGCTTTACTGACAGGTTTGTCAAGACCGGGAAAGAAGAGCCTTAAAGGCCCTCATATAGAGGCCAGTCATGTTAACTAAATGAGCGTAAGGCCTGGCCTGCCTACAGTGTGCATGATACAACCAAGGGAACCTGGAGACGTGTGCTCACGCATGGAGGGCGCCTGGCCAGCGCTCACTATGCTCCCCCAGTTGTGTTGGAAGAAAAGGCCAGTGTGGCATATTGTGTGCCCACTTGGGCCTAGGAACCAGGTCAGCTCTATCCCATGCCTGTTCA
The DNA here is from genome assembly GCF_011064425.1 of Rattus rattus. Classification (NCBI taxonomy): domain Eukaryota; kingdom Metazoa; phylum Chordata; class Mammalia; order Rodentia; family Muridae; genus Rattus; species Rattus rattus. The sequence goes on along the minus strand of NC_046160.1, from coordinate 123,501,322 downwards.
ACTTGTGGTTCCTGCCTTTTAGCTCTGAGCACTGCTCTTGGATCTCTCCTCCGGCTTTCCCCAGAGAATCTGGAGCATCTGCTGCTTGCTCTATAGAGCTGGACAGTCCCCAGGGGGGTTAAGGGTTTGGTTCCCGGCACCCGCACTGCTCTACAAACACCCGCTGTAACTTCTGCTCTGGGGAGGCGATCCAACGTGCCTGATCTCCGAGGGCATCTACACTCATACACACATAATTAAAAATAAATCTTAAAAAGAAGTCAGCAAGGGAGACTGCTAGACGGCTCAGTGTGTGGACACTTGCTACAGTTGGATGACCCAAGTTTGGTCCCCAGAACCCAGTGTGAAGAGAGAACTGATCACTGAAATGGTCCTCTGACCTCTAAATGTAGGACAGCCCGCTCACCCACCCCCAATTATAAATAATTAAATTAAGCCAGTTCCTGGTTCGGGCATGGTGGTGCACAACTTTAGTCCTAGTATTGACAGGCAGGGGAATCTCTGGGAGTTTAAGGCCATCCTGGTCTACACAGCAAATACTAGGACGGCCAAGGCTTCAATAGTGAGACCTTGTTGAAAGAAAAAGAACGAAAAAAGGGAGGGAGGGAGGGGAGGAGGGAGGCAGGCAAGGAAGCAAAGACCTGGGGTGACAGAGTTTGAGACACGTGTGCAGGACAGTGGCTGTGAGCCATCACCGTAGGAGCCCAACAAGCTCGCACCATCCTGTGGTGCTGAGTAGAGCTCGGCGGCCCCAGAACACCCAGAGAGGGCAAGCTTGACCTCGGTGGACAGGTTATGGGATCACCCACACCCAGCCTAGGCTCATTCCATTCCTGCTTGGTTCTGAAATTCAGGGCTGCGTTCCAGAGGGGACAGACTCCTTGATAGCCAAGCTCCTGACAGATTAGCCTTAGACTGCAGCCTGCCTGGCTGTCATCATTCCTGAATCTTCCCTTTGCTCTCTAAAGCAGGAGGAACTTTTTGTTTTAGGATCATGGGCATTACTCTGAATTGAGTCTGCTCCTTAGACGGATAAACTGTTAACACCAAATGTAAATTTGGTATTGGATCTTCCTTGATGATCTTAGCAACCCAGAGCTAAGGAGGTATTGGGGCAGTGATAACATATTCGGGATTTTTTTTATCATATGAGTTATAGGCCAACAACAGTGTGTTGAAACCGATAAGCCACTTTCTAGGGCCAGCTTACGCTATGCTTCCTTTGGCCCTGATCGCAAACTTGCTTTTCTCAGTCAGAACCTGCCCTAGCCAGGGGGTGAAGACATGAGAGACCGTGAGGAAGTGATTACTACTGTAAGGGGTTCTCCCTTCAACTCGGTAAGAACCTTTCAGTTACCAGGCTCCCCCGGCTGGGTTTCCCGTCATGGTGCTCAGTAAACAGAAACAAGAACCTTCAGGTCAGAACCTTTTCCCACAAGCTTGGACTGGGACACAGCAGGTGGTTTCTGCTTTGAGGACTCTTTGGTACTCAAACTTCAAGACCCAGGAACTGTTTCTTTGGGGTCGGAGTCAGAGGTTTGAATCCTAGCTCCCACAGTTCCCGGCTGATGTTCTTAAGCAAACTGTTGGCTTTCTCTGAATCCTTAGAGCGACCCAATCCCCATCGGGTTGTTTGAGAAGTGGAAGGGAATGTTGCAGAGAGCTGGGACTGTGCCTGAAGAGCCAGGAGCCCTGCTCTGTCCCGTCACTGGCAACTGGAGGTACAGACCTTGGAAAGTATTCTCTCCATACCCCTTTCTTCCTATCTACAATGGGGACTGTCTGTTTCAAAGGTTTACTGGCAGAATACCCAGAGATCATCCATGTGATACAACAGCATGTCTAGGATATAAAGTCCTAGACACTGGCACATTCTCCGGTACACAGGAAGCTCTTCATGACAAGAGCTTGGTCCAGTCACCATGTGGTTCCTATAGACATGTAAAACATAGCCTCCCAAGTTCCCAGGAACTGCTCCCCATTCACACAAAGGACCAAAACTGAGCCAGAGTGCTTTGAGAACAGAGGACATAACCAGCCTGAAATACCTTGACCAGAAGAGACAAATCTATTAGGGGAAGCCTGAAGGTTGGTGCTGGGCAGAGGAGTTCGGACAAAAGCTTCAGAGCACGTAGAAGGGAGCAGCCATGGGGTTGAGCAGGCCACACGTGGCCTGGGGTGCTCAGCCTACATATCCCACTCCTGCCAGTCACTGAGCTTGGATGGATGGGTACACAGAGCAGAAGCCATGCCCTGCTAACATCGGACTCCCTGCCTACATGTTGGTCCTGTTGGTGCAGCTGAGTGTAGTGAGCAGAAGGTGGCCTAAGTAATATGTGTGACAGGCTGTCAGGCCGAGCTGCTAGGCCAAAGCCCCACAAGCCCAGGGAACCAATCTTACTTGGGGCACAGGCCAGGTGCCACTACTGCTGAGTGGCATGGTTGTTCGGGGACTGGAGCAGGCAGAAGGCACACACATTCTTGCCCTGATGAGCAGGGGACCCTGGGTATGGAGATGGATATCCAGTCCTTCTCTAGCAAAGGTTCTCAAGGACCTGTCCCCATTTCTCCTCTCCCTGACAGCCCTGCTCCTGTCCCGCCCCCAGCCCACTGCCTCCCGACAGAGCTACGTATTGTTCACCATGTACCCTCCCCTTGAGCCTTCAGTAGAAGCTGTAATTAGAACCAGACAGACAAGCACCACCAGAAACCCCGTGCTTCCCCCTCTCCGGTTGGGTGGATGTCTAGTGTCTTCTGTTCAGGCTGTGAGCTGCCACACTCGGAAGGGGGACGGGCACTGTCATTTGGCCAAGCTCCTGGGTGCACACACACACAGACACACCACATCGAGTATGGAGATTTGGGGGCCGCTAAGGGGAATGCGGGCATGTAAAACTGGAAACCCCTCAAGAGCAGGCCAGGAAAAATAAGCAAGCAGAGCCTGCGAGAAGAGAGACCGAGATGTTAGACGCCATACTGGCGTCAGGTGGGCGTGGAGGTCCCAGCACTTATTAATGATGGATGCCAAAGACTTTTAAAAGGCTTTCCCATGGGCCAGGAAGATGGCTCCGCTTGAAGGCATTTGCCATCAAACCTAACGGCCTGAGTTCAATCCCCACATGGTGGAATTAACTCCCGTGAGATGCTCTCTGACCTCCACATGTGCACGTGCTACCACACACAGCAAAACGTTTTTAAAAAGAGAAAAGAAAACCTCCCGAGGAAGGACTCTGCAGGTGTGGGTCCTACTGAATTGGTTACACCCTCAGTCTCCATAGTCTTCAACATTCTGTTCCCTCACACGCCTTGGTCAGTCAGGACAGAGGGGCCAACAGCGGATTTCCAGAGTATGTGTAGACAATGGCCCGGGAAGGGAGTGGCAGAGTGGCTGTGTCCAGTCTGCAGGCAGGCATGTGCTGCAGCTCACCGTCCCACCAGGACTTTGGGCTGGAATCATCTATCCATCCTTGGGCACGGCTGTGTGTGCCCTTCCTTTCCTCTGGTTGGGCTGTCTTGACCACACCCCAGCTCCTAATTGCTGTTCTCAGAGGCTCTAACAGGAACCCATCACTATTCCCATCACCTCCCTGCCCTAGACGGCTCTGCTGTTTGAGGCTCAAAACCTGCTGCCAAAATGGCCCAACTTCCTGCAGCTTCCCAAGGCTGCCAGGGAGCTGCACACGTGGCAAGAGCCTGGAGCCAAGCCGCTCTGGACGCCATTATCCTACTGACTCACTTTTATCTGACTCAAGCCCAGCCTCCAGAAACGGTACACCGGTCCCTCGACGTTTCCACGCCCCCATCTCAGGACGGGCTGACGCCTCCAGAGGAATGATGCTCTCCATCCTGTTCAGTTTGTGGTGACCATCCTTCTCTAAGAACTCGATTTTAAAGAGACAGTGGCCATCACCAATTTGGCTCACCATGCAGACCCAAGACTTCGCCATTAATTTGTGTCCAGGAGTGAAGTACCCTCACCCAAATGAGAAGCCTGCCCTGTGGAACACCGCCGATTCAATCTCGACCAACTCCTGATCAGAGTTGTCATAGCTACTGCAGTGTTGTTTGCAGTGGTTCCCATGCCCAGCATCAGTGAGTTCTTGCTGCAGAATGCCAGCACATGGAAGGGAAGCATTGAGGGATGATGGATTCCTCACAGGAAACACGACTGTGCTCACTGGAATTGCAAGCTTCAGCAGCCCTGCCTATTGCTACTGTTGAACTTCAGAATCTCAATGTCACCCTGCCTTCTCTGCATGCCGAGGTCCAGACAGCCCCACCATCTTACTCCAGATGGCGATCCTAAACTAAGGAGGCACACCCAAGATATCCTCTGGTCACTACTAGTCAACAGATGACATCAGGAAAACCGTAAAAAGCACATAGTATGAGCTCAATTACGTTTGGGAAAAGTAGAAAAAGAATGTGGGGAGCAGTCAGAAGCACCTGACACAGGGCTATGGCTAGTTCCCATCTTACTTCTCGTTAAAAACGTGTGTTGTTTGTGGGCATCTGTGTTTTGCCTATACATGTCTTCTCTCCTTCCTCTACGTGGCCCTGGCTTCCGGCTGTCCAGCTTGGAGGCGCGTGTCTTTATCTGGAGCACCACCGCACTGACCTCGGTTTCTTGTTTTGTCTGTCTGGGATTTTTGAAACACTTTTGCGAGGTAATCCAGGCTGGCCTCAAAACTGACACCTACTGGGCTGGAGAGATGGCTCAGTGGTTAAGAGCACTGACTGTTCTTCCAGAGGTCCTGAGTTCAAGTCCCAGCAACCACATGGTGGCTCACAACCATCTGTAATGAGATCTGATGCCCTCTTCTGGTGTGTCTGAAGACAGCTACAGTGTAGTCATATATAATAAATAAATCTTTGAAGAGTTACACTTCAGTAACATCTTTATCACAAAAAAAAAAAAGACACCTACAGGCCTCGGGCTCACAGGTGAGCGCCATCGAACCTCAAGTTCTTTGCTCTTCAAGTATTACAATGACAGGTGCATATTACCTCCATATTCAGGACAAAACCCAGCCATAACAGACTCGAGAGCACCAAATTTGTTTAAAAGCAACTTGCCTAATGACAAGTTTGCCAACTTTATAAGGAACATATGGAAACTACCCCAAATTCATGTGTAGATGTTGGTGAGCACCTCGACATCTCCCCAGAACACCGCCGAGATGCAAACCTTCTCCAAGTGAACTGGAATATACTGGCTTACTCCAGATTGGCCAAGGCCTCAAATTTCAGAATATAGTACTACTGAGGTCTCTCCACAGCCATTCCAGACCTGCCCTCCCAATTCCTCGGCCACCCAACCCCATGACCCACAACGTAACAGCTTTAAGGGTATTCACACATCAAAATGCATTTGAGACACAGTAAGGCTAGATGTGAAGTCAGTAAACCAGGCTTCTGAGGAAAGGAGGTGCAGGTCAAGAGCAGGTCTATCAGAGTAGGCACAGCCAAGGTAAAATACAGTCCGCTGTGAAGTCTGTTCTCTTCTCTAAGTGTACACGCCCTCTCACCGCCATCTTCCCGTCATGAGACCTATATCTTGGCACCTAATAGACACAGTCTACAAATGCAGCTACCAGTGGTAATTTTGGAGGACAGGCAGGCAGGCAGGCCCAATGTGTCCTCACAAGTGGCACACAGCATTTGTCTTGGCATCAAGGAGAGAACGCCTCGTGCTGGAGCCTTCCATGCTCCCAGCCCACCATAATTAAAGAGGGCTTTGCCTGCCCCCAGATGTTTTCCCTACTTTGGTCCTATCCAAATCTCACAGCGGGAAGACGGCTTTGGAAACTGGGTGGGAAAAGCTGTCTGCTGTCTGCGGCTTGCCTTTGGGACTGCCCTCTGATAAGTCCAAATCAACTCCCCCCTCAAAAAGAAACAATCCGAAACACTACGATCCTTTAAACACTTCCTGTCCACATGCCATTCCACATGAAGCTCAAAACCAGACATCTAAAGAACGCGTCCTGTGTTACTCACGACCTAAGGAAGGCAGTGAACATGTCGCTGTGGTCACTCAGCCAGGACTTCCCTCCAAATCCGTGGAAGTTTACTAGCACGAAGCCCACTTTAGAACTGGGATGAAATCCACCGAAAAGTAAAGGTTTACCCACACATTACTGAACAACACCTGGGTCCCAGAATGGCTGCTTAAGTCTGGCACGACCCCTGCCATGCCCTGGCCGATACCATTCCCAAGCTTTCTTCACCCGCTTTCCTGAGCTCTCATCTGCAGGGAAGGGGCTTACCTGCCCTACTCCACCGTTCCCCTTTCCTACTCCCCGTACTACCTGGTAAGCCTTCAGTGGGGACGCTCACACCAACGACACGTATACCTGAAACGTCCAGGAACGTGCCGGCTATGGGATTTAGACGAAACACGCCGCCTCTGGCGGCCAACAGAATCTCAAGCACCCACCGTTCGTCCCGCTTTCATCCAAGATGAAACCACTGTTGACCATTTAGCTATCACAGCAAAGAAAGCGAACAACTTCCAGCTGCAAGGTCTACGAGCACTGGGAGCTGACCAGGGACAGGCACCACGGACACATGGCCACATCAACCATCTTTACTGGAAAGCAACAGGGAACTCAGATCACACACCAAGCCAGTGCCAACCCTCAAACATGAGCACACTGGGGCTTGGAAATGGGCATTGTCTCTACCCCAAAGGCAAGGCTGCTGGCTTGCTTTAACCTGAGTCATGAATCAAGCTGGCTTAGGAGGCTCTGCTGGCATTTTTCTACCATGTTCCAAACCTGCCACAGATAATGGCGTCAGTCTCCTTCAGTTCTCTCATGTGAAAACAGGCACGCAAGCCTCAGTGCCACTGGCATCTCAGGCCTCACACAGAACGCCTACAGACCTCTTCCATGAGGTGCCCATCTTTCCGAGGCCTTGGTGCCTTGTGATGCCTCGAATGCCAGAATGGGGATCTTCCTTGGCCATTGCCCTAGGGCAGCTATCTATGCAGCAGTTGGTAGACAGTGTACCAACCATGCATGGGGTCCTGGGTTCCAGCAGCCCTAAATGCCCAATGCAGCACAAATCTGCTTCAGAGTGGCTTTCTATAGGTCACACTTCCGCTGCACAAGCCAACCTGGCGAAGCCTGGCTGTCACATAGCCCTGGCTGCCCTAGAACTGAGATTGTCCTGCCTCTGCTTCCCAGGTAGTAGAATGAAAATCATGCATCACTTCAGCTAGCTCTGAGGCATTTTCAAGCTTCAGGTTAAGCAGAGTCCAAACGCAAGGAGTATGCAGTGGTGTGTGCCTATAAGCCAGGATCGTCTGGAGCTAAAGGCCAGCCTGGGCTACCCAAGAAGTCTTCAGGAAGGAAAAGACTGGGTGGTGAATGGCTCATGCCTTTAAGTTCGGCACCCGCCGGGAGGCAGAGGCAGGTGGATCTTTGTGAGCTCAAGGCCAGCCTCGTCTACAGAATTCCAAGACAGCTGGGGTCTACAGAAAAACTGTCTGAAAAACCAACCAGTGGCAAACCTGAGAAATGTTTCCCATTAGAGAGGAGTCCAAACTTCCTTGTGAATTCCTGGCCTACCTAAAAATTCAAATGTTGTCCAGAGATGGCAATTACAAACTACGGACGCGGGCCTGTGTCTTGAGTAGCGATGCGTAGGCACAAAGACCCGGGCAGCTACCTAGACCCCACTTCTCAGATGTCACAACAACCCGGAGTTAGTTACATGGGGCGAATATACTGGGCAGGTGACTAGACTCAAAACCAGGGTGGCTTCATATATGCCAGGCAAGTACTGAAAGGCTTTGTTACTGTATTTAAAAATTAAATTTGTGGCATATGACTTTCAGGGGAGTTTTGGCTAGTGAAATCATTTCAAGGAGAAAAAAAAGAATTTTTATTGATAAACAAAAAATGCCCCCATTTGAGTCATATAACAATACAAAAGCCCCAATGATTTAAAAGGAAAAATCCAGTAAAAGGTTACATTCAACAAAACCAAAACCAAAGTATATACATGGGGCAATTTACAAAATTACAGACAAGTCAGGCATGGGAGCACAATGCGGGCTCTCCAACACTTGGAAGACACAGGCAAGAACTGTGAGTTGAGGTGTCAGCCTAGTCTACATAGGGAGTTCCAGGCTAGCTACAATGAGACCTTGACTCGAAGGGAAAAAAAGAAAAGAAAGAAAAGTAACAGAAAGTAACTGTACCCTTCAAGTCTACATTAAAAGAGTCAATGATTGTGTATGTGGTATCCTGGCTGAGGTAAGATACCTGAGACAGTATCTAGTGGGTACAGGACTCAAGGCAAACAAAACAAAAAGCTGCCAGCCCCCAAATTCTAGGGCTAACCCCCTTTGCAGGCAGATGGGATGTCAGTCCTAAGCTTCCAACAGCGCGGGAAGCCAAGTCACACTGGCACTGCTGTGACACTCAACACCCGTGCAGACAGGACTTACTCATCAGGACCTGAAGGACACAGTCTAGAAGAAATGCGGGTTCTGATAAAAGCTACTGCTTCTGTGTTTTCAGATTAAAACCCAATTGTTGCTAAGTCAAATCAGGGTGACTTATGAGTACTCCTGAGAAATGACAGTTATTTTGCAGAGGGGGGGTCACAGTACGTATGTTTGTTCTGAACAACTCCTGAACCTGGGACTAGAAATGAGAAGACAGCAAATGCGAGGCAAAGGCAGGATCCTGCCTTCTAGTGCAGTGAAGCTCCAGCAATCTTGGCACGGTGTCCAGGCACGGTCGGCTCTCTGCTGGGGGCAGCATTCTTGGCTGTGAAGGCAGAGCATGCCCTCTGTCACTCATGGGGAGCAGTTCTGCCCAACTGTCTCTTTTCGACAACTTTATCATCAATCTCTTTATTAACAGCTCCACTGCAGTTAGAAAACGCAAACAAGGCCTGATTCTCATGCCAGATTTCTGGAAATCACATAGCACCAGGCACCGCACAGTGTGAAAGTTTGTGAAGAGGGTGTTGTGCCAAGAGAGACAGCGTCTACAAGACAAGCACAAAGCCAGGACATCTACCTTGAAACGATAGACCAGCTTGCTTATGCTCAAAACCTGAAACAACCCCAAAACATCCACGTCAAGTAGAGAGACAAAAGGGAACAGAAGTGGCCAGGACTCACCTTTGCCACTTTCATTCCAGGCATCTGTGAAGCAAAAACTACTAAATGCTGCTCCTCAGACCCTCAAAATCTAATCTGTCCCATGGCTACGTGACACCCACTGTGGAACCCACGAGGCTGAGGTGAAGTCTGCAAAGTGTTAGGAATCCTACAAACAGGGATGTTTGAATTATTCAAGCTACTTATTCTCAGCATGAAATCTGTTAGATCAAAAATATCTATCTTATAAATTAATTAAGAGAAATGCTTCTAAGAGGGTTGTAAAATATTTTAAGACACACACACATATAAATAAATAAGTAAAAATCAGGTCACATCCACCCAACTATTTAATATGACAAATCTATCCATGTTGTCTTAAAATGGGACACACTATCAAAAAAGTCCCAAGGGTCAGGAGCTGACCCTTGGCCTCAGCAGGTGCATGCGGGCTACGACCAGTCCCAAACTAAGACCTCCCTACCATAAAAGCTGGGTTTGCTGTTGATACTTACCCTCCGCCGAGTTCCTTCCCAAGGACAGGAAAGGAGTGGACTATTGAGTGAGTCCAGATAACCACAGCACATTTTATGACTCTGGTGCTACTCTACAGCTGGATTCCCGATGTTCTGAGATCACCCATGCATTGTGGGTCTCAGCACTGCCTGCCTGTGTCCAGTGGAGAGGAGACTAGGAGACCCATGTGATGGAGAGAGAGCCTGAGCCCGGGCCAACAGCTTTCTGCAATTTAGAATCCAGAGTAAAATAAAAAACTAACACATCTTTGGGCTTTCCTTCATCAATTCTGGGACCTAGAAAGCACGATTTTATGAAGTCTTTCTTACCACTTAACAACAAAAGCACAGAGATTCTAAGCTAACCGGCAGAGCAAAATAGTAAAACTAAAAATATACACATCTCTACTTTCTCCATTTTTTAAAATACATTACCACCCCACTAAGTCAGGGGTGGACGAAACGGCTCAGGAGGTAAGGATGCTCCCTATGCAAGTCTGACTACATCTGAGTGTGATCCCTGGGACCCAAGGAAAGAGAAAACTGTTTCCTGACCTCTACAGATGCTGTATCCCGTGTGTACATGCACTCATACACACAACATACGCATTTAAGACCACCCTCAAAGTTTAAACAAGAAAGCAACAGTGAAGAGCACAATTTATTTGGGTATGGTAGTACATGCCTCTAATCCTTCCTAGCAACCATGAAGCTGAGGCAAGAAATCTGAGGCAATGTTGAAGCCAACCATGTCTACAGAGAGGCCTTGCCTTAAAAATAAATACCCTAAGTCATAGTTAAAGTGAGTGCTCCGTCCTACATAACTTCATAACAAATGACTGAGCCGGGGTGGGGGTGCACCACGGTCCCAGCATTCTGGAGGCTAAAGCAAGATTTCAATACAGGCTGCTGTAGCCTCTGCAGACATGCTCTCACCTAGATGGAAATATGACACATGTACAGGGTGAAAAGACAAGAGAGGTACAGTCTACTTTACACACTGGATTTCCTGTAGTCTGAATGCAAGCCCAGTGTAGTAAGCCTCCCTTCAGGACTAGGCCTAGGGCCTGCCCCACACCTGCTACCTCTTCTCTGGTTCGTCCCACCGACACACCCCAGAGAAGAGCCAGAGATTCTGGGGTCCTGTGAGGCAAGCACCATGAGCACCGTGAGCACCGTGAGGCCTGCATAAGCATAGGATCAACTGCAACAACTATCACCGAGGTGACTTTGGGGAAAGTTGGTGAGTGGCATTACCACTTAAGAGAGGAGCCCAAACCTCTGTCCAACTGTCAACACTGGTCAAGCCTGGAGTGTCCCCATCACTGATGTTGTCACAACCAGCCTATGACAAGGGTCTGGGGAGCTCTCTAAGCAGTAAGTTACTGTGAAGGTCAAACCCTTCGGCACAAGTGCTTATGAGAAGATCGAAGGTTTTGGAGGTGCCTGTGTCCTGGTGGCTTGAAGCGACCAGGAAGGTTCGTTAAATGCTGACACTGGAGACAAGGAAAAGGAAAGTGTACTTGATTCCTTCCAAGCGTGTCATCTACTCAGCAGCCAGGGCATTAGCAGGTCAGGGGAAACTGGACACAGGCAGGCCATGCAGAGACAGAGACATGCTTCTGTGTATGTCTCAGCTCTCCAAGGAAGAAAACCAGAGGCAGGCAGAAGTGACCCAGCCACTCAGTGAAGTCCCATCCAGAAGAGTTCAATTCTAACACCATGCCTTGGGATTACGTGCACCATCATTCCCTTGGAGATAAAGAGTGAGCGAACACTGTCATTAGTCTCCGTCACTGTTAACCATGCATGATGGTGCTGTTTGTACCTTCTTTCTAACTCAAGAGTCTCCTGGGCTGCGAGTGCTTGCTGTCACGTGGGGAAGGCTTGGGTTCTGCCCCAGCTCAATCCTCCCTTACCTTTTCCTTCCAGTGTTAATCCCAGGGGGATAGCAACAATTTTTAAATTCGCAGGGAGGGAAAAACTAGTTCTACACCCACGAAAAATACCACAAGAGATGACTTGTTTGTGTACACCTGAAGGCCATGTGTAACACAGAACGAAACACCACCTCATTTATCAAGCTCAGGTCTGAGTCAAGACAGCACCTATTTGTGGTTTGGGCATAAAGAAAGCTAACTGAAGTATGAACTTAAAAAACAAAACAAAAGACAAACGCACCAAGGCATACAATTCGGGCCAAAGGGCAACTCATTTTCACAGGCCGTTGATCCTTATTAGAATTAAACTAGATCCAAAGGTGTGTGATGCCCACAGAAAACAGTTCAGCACATACACATGGCGCAGGTCAGCCTACAGTGTACGAGAGTGCCTGGTCCTTCGTGTGTCAGTTACTGGTGGCGCTGCTGGTCTTTGCTGCCACCTTGAATGCAGGCAGAGTTAACATTATGCAGAGCTTTAAAATGCTTTTTTCTGTGTAGAGAAAGAGGGGCTAATGAGAAATAAAAAAGTCTTATTCCAGAATTTACCTGAGACATACACACTCAATTCTCAATTCTCCTTTTACTAATTCAGCAAGATGCAGGAAATACCACCTATGGGCTACATGGGTAACAAATCTCAGGAAGCCGGGTCCAGTCCCCAGGCCAGTTGTCTACCAGACAGGGGTAAGGCAAGATCAGTCCTGTCGGTGCCTGACGGAGCCCTGAGAAATCTTACCATTGCTGCATAAGCCCAAACGGACCTTGTGCTTCAGTTAGAAGCAGCCCTGAAGCCATGTACTCAATGCTGGCTCTGAGCGCTCGGAGTCTGAGGCAGGATGGGTGTGCAGAGCTGCTAACCCTCTGGAAAGGGACTTTATAAAAGAATGTCTCTGCTCAAGACATTAGGATGACCGTCCCTAAAAGCTGGCCATCACAAACTCAGACCATTTCTCTTATATGCAATGTGAAGGTTTAAGAAAAATGTCAGAATTTGATCCAGTAAATAAACAAGATTCAAGCTGTGTGAAAGATACAATTATAAACTTACTGAAAAAACAACAGTGCCACCTGCTGACGGAGAGAAGTGCAAGCGTCTTGAAAGCCGGCAGCGCAGAAAGAGCCACATGTATCACTGCGGGAAGTGTGCGGTGTGCAGTCTGGACAACGCCACTGCAGAAACTGGAACGGCTCAAAGTGACTCAGTCGCAGCTCTGATCGTACTTCCTCCCCAAAGACCATTTCTGTGAACAACAATCGCCTGCTACCGTGTGAGACCCATTAGTACTGGGCTACAAACAGGCTGACCTACAGCAAACCTGCCAAATATGAGCACATTCAATTCCAGTCTTCATGTCTGGGCTGTACCACATCTGTATACGTAGAACCAATTCCATCAGATCACTGAGTGAGGGGAGGGGAGAGTCAAAAGAAATCAGCCAACTGTGGGATTTGTGCCTTTTTTTTTTTATTGTGTTTTCAATGGAGAAATACATCATCTGTTTACAAAATAGCTCTTGAAAAATACAAGGAGTACAGATACTATAAAACAAAGCAAACTCCAGTCATGAGACACTACTTACATCATGCGAAAGCAACAGTCTGATCTCCAGGTTATGGAAACTAGAAGTAAAAAGTCACTACACAGAAAAGATCCACGTCTCCAGCCTGGTGAAACTTGGATGCAGTTACATGGAACGTTTATTAAACTGAATTTTTCCCCAATGTGTAAACAAAACGACAAGACTAAATCTGTGCCTGGTGATGTCAATCTAACTCTGCAGCTACACACACAGACACCGGGACATGTCACCTGTTAGCGAACTGTCTTCTTTACTCAAGTGGTGGGAGGGAGGGAGGGAGGGAGGGCAAGGTGACTGCAGAGCGAGAGGTGGAGAGCAGAAAGAACACTGTATATAAACAATGTAAGTGGTAAAGAAAGCCTTAATTAATGCACAGCTGAAGGGAAAGACTATATTCCAACTTTGGAAATTAATTTAGGAGGACAGGAGAGTTTAATTGCAGTGTAACGTGAAAATGCACAAATATGTGATAGAATGCAGCGAAATGAAGGATTCAAAAACCATGCTCATACAAAGATCTGCTGCTACAGGCCTGCTCTACCCAGATCAACAAGAGGAACCTTATCAACCTCTGGCGTCCTCAGACGTCACAAGATGGACGAGAATTCTGCTACTTAATTATGAGAAATCATTGTCTTTAAAGGAAGTTTCTAATTTTTGATAGAACAAAAAAATTCAAAAGTGGAGAGCTGACTAAACGTCAAGTGCTTACTAGGAATGATTTTTAAAATGTTTCTGTATGTAAAATTCACTGACAAATTTTGATAAACTGGTTAAAAATAAAAATTAGTTTAAAAATCTGGAAGAAAATGCCTTTTTGCCCACTTTTAAAATTGAAAATCAACTTTGTGTAAGACAGGAACAGGAGTTCTGTGGAGTGTACAAAAGTCCTCTCAGAGATCAAATGGCCATCCTCCGGAGATGCTTCACGGGTATGGCTTTCAGTCATTCTCAAGTTCTAGCCATGGGACCAAAGTTAGTGTTCTGTGTCACGTAGCCACAGGGTCACGGTTACATGTCATGGCTTAGGAAAATACTGGCATTCTGGTTTCTGTGAAATAAGCCTTACCTTGTGCATTCAAGCAAAAGGGAAAAACAGGCAAAAGAAAAAAGGGGGGTGGGGAGAAAGCACTGTCGTTGTTTCAAAGACTAACAGACTGAAGGCAAAAGAACAGAGCTTGAGAAAGCTCAAAGACCACACTTGTTGGCTGACTGCTGATTTGTATGCACTATAAAACAACTCTATAAATAAAAGGAATATATACTTCTTAATCATAACCTCATCAAAACCAAGTATCGCCTAATTCTTCTTTCAGTGTCCAAAGTATACCTTAGCATTGACAATGCACCCTAAGGGTTACAGCTGCCCGTAAGGACTGAGCTAGGTGTCCTCCTGTCCTTTCTGAGGCAGAATGGTACACCACTGCACAAGGAATCCAATTTAAAGACTAATTGTAAAGAAAATTCTTTGGGAAAAAAATTGAAAATCCATTAAGCTGAAAATCTAAAATTAGTTCTACTTTCTAATAAAAAAAAATACATAAAAGTGCATCATCAGAATAAGGAGTTCTTATGCCAGTTTGTATTGCAATTTTCCAAACAATGCATCATCACACATAAACCCAATCTGGATGTCAATTATGGATACAAACGCAGCTTGAGGGTTTTGTTTTCTTTCCTTCTTAAAGGCAGTAATTTTTCTGAAATAGTTAATGCAACTGTTGCTAACACAATAATAACAGTACTCCTGGCTTCCATACTAACCTGGACTGCTGATCAAGTGCTGATGAGCCCAAGTAAGGGAGGTCACCAAGACTAAACCCAGTCAGTCAGGGCTAGTCCTGTCCCTCCAATCTCCTTTCTCCTTTCTTTTTTCTTTCTTTCTTTTGTTTAAGCATCTGGAGACAACGGGTTGAGTTGGCAGATACTGTTTATGGACCCTGAGGTGGTTTTACCGATTCAGTCTCAGTTTTATTGAATTCTTGATAACAGGAATAGGGTTTGCAGGGAGAGCAGGGATATCGGAAAGGTCTGTACTGGATGTTTTCTGAGAACGAAAGCAAAGAACACAGCACGGTTTAAAGCACTGTCGCTCACAGGGGATGCGTCTCCCACTGCTTCCTCCTAGGAAAGATGCAGCATTATGACGGGAGGACAAGCATTCAAACTAAAAGTAAGCAGTTCTAAATGGAAAATATGCAGCGCAAATAAACGTAACTAGTAAACCCATATACATTCTAGACTTGCAGAAAATTTAAGATTGCATAATAACGTTTTCACGGTTTATCAAAATTATCCTAATAACTTTAAATACACACCTTAGAAATATGCTTCACAAAATAAAGAGCGGAAGAAAGATATTGATAAAATAACATTCAGCTAATTTGGGCTGAGTTAAGATACTAACTGCTCTAACAAGACGTGGTGCTGAAGTGCCCTCATGTGGAGGAAACGCTTAAATTCACCTGATACATAGAACCAGCAGTTAGCAGTTATTTTCTGACACTATAAATTGTAAAATTAACTATACAACTGAATAGTTGTATAGTTATATACATATAGTCATATAGATATAATTTATCCCAACTTTTAGGGAATTAAAAAATTGTATTAGAAATTATATTGCAAGGCATTTTAACATTTCAAAAATACAGAAATAAATCATAAAATGTTTCATGAGAAGTTTCTGCACAGATAAAGAAGTTGAGAGCTTTCGTTAGTCTCACATACTCCTCAGCCAGCTTCAGCAACTATTAAGTCAAAGCCAACCACTCCTTCTTGTGGTTTTAACCAAGGGTTACTCTGAAGATAAATTGGAGATGCTCCCAATTATCTCTAATTCCCTCCATTGTGTGGCAATGCTATACTGAGACTCTCCCACCTCCTCAGTGAAGTCCTCCCCAAATCACAGGACACAAGATGCATTCTCTAAAATCAGAACTGAGATGCTCTGACTGGTTTATAGATCCTTTCAAATGAATGAAAACGCTACTAAAAAAAAAAAAAAATACTCTCAAAGACATGGGGCGCCATGGCTGTGGGGATGTGATCAGTGGAGTAGGAAATGTGTTGTGCAGGAACACAAGGACATGTCCCCCATCTCACGTGTACTGCACTTGACTAAAAGCATATAAACTCAGACACAGAGCAGAACACTGTGGTGTCAGACTGTGGAAGAGTGTTTCCCAGGAACACACAGACTCTAAGCCACAACAAAGTACCATGGATGGCAGCTGGCTCAGGGATACCTCAGTTAATCTAGTTAGTAGGTACTAAAAGAAAACACTGATTTTTGGGCCAACGTTTGACCTAAACTTTGGTTTTTCTTTTTCTTTTTTATTTATTTTTTTAATATATAAGTAACTGTAGCTGTCTTCAGACACACCAGAAGAGGGCATCAGATCCCATTACAGATGGTTGTGAGCCACCATGTAGTTGCTGGGCGGGATTTGAACTCAAGATCTCTAGGAAGAGCAGTCAGTGCTCTTAACCACTAAGCCATCTCTCCAGCCCGACTTTGGTTTTCTTAAGTTTAAAGGATTCAAAAAGAAAAACAAGACACAAGGTGATGGTTTGTGAATTAAAAAGATGAGACTACTTGTGTGCATAAGAAACTGTCCCAGCAAACACTACCACTTGTCAATTACTCTGGAGTTATTTACTGTCTACTGAATAACTAAATAAAAGCAGTACTAAAAACTGAAACAGAAACACATCTTAAAAATAAAAAGATCAGGGAGCCAAAGGCAGTTCAGGACAGCCTAAGCTGCATACTGAGATCTGTCTCAAAAAAGACCCAAAAAACCGCTATGCTCCATGAATGAATAAATACAATAAAATCTCTCTGAGCCTTGCAAACAGGTCCAGAACAACTTTTTGTTCCTTGTTTCACTGTCACCCTTTGTTCTAGAAATAAGTATTTACATCACACACACACACACACACACACACACACACACACACACACACACACACACACACACACACCACACACACCCCCCCTGAGGATCTGAAGAACCCACAGTATAAGGGAAGAACTACACCTGCCTCCTTTTCCTTTACTGGGGTCTCACCACAGAGCTCAGCATAGTCTCCGCCCCAGAAACTTGCCTGAGCCTCCCAGAAGCCGAGAGGCCAACGTATACCACAAGTCAGAGCCAGACAGAGCCTCCGAACAGCTCCAAGTCAGCTGTCTGCCTGCCTTTAACTTTACACTACAGAAAACTTACAGGCTTCAAGTTAACTAGTTCCACAAGTTTAATGTCTAGCATAGACTTTCATTTGGAATCAATAGACCACTCTAATATCAAAACCACTGACCAAACTCTCCGTGCCTTTCTTACACTTAGTACCTGAGAGGCCACCAGAGACGCCGAGGCCGGAGCAGCTTCTGACGGAGCCGCACTTGTCTCCATGCCAACTTGTTCCTAGGAGACAAAGGATGGGCAGAGGGGGAGAGAAAAAAATAACAATAAAGTGAGTAACTGGGTGTAGTGGCTAATAAAGAAGACAAATTAGCAACTGGAGGGTGGAGAGAGATGACCAGAATGACATCGCACCATGTCATCGAGCCCCGTTATAGGTTATGTCTCCATTTCAGATACACATTGTAAGGCATGGCCAAAGAACCTCACAGGTCCCAAACTGCTCTAACTTGGATATTTTAACAAGTACTAATTAAAGGTATGCACAGGCACTCTAGAAAATGTTACCTAGACAATAATTAATAAAACACAAACCCAAAGAAAATCCTTAACTATGTGGGGAAAATACATAATGTTAGTGAATAAAATTATTCAGAGGCACAAACTGCCCCATATCTGTAATTAAAGAGGCAAACAGCCATAATCTATGCTATCCTTTCCTTATGATCTCTCCTGCCCTCCTCTGTCCAACAATCAATGTCCCAATTCCGATAAGAGTGAACCAATCAACACAGGAGGATGAACTGGGTCATCCCACAACAGCTTCACTCACATAGAGGAGTATATAAGACACAAACAAGTGAAAATACAGATAAAAACATGTTTCTAAAATACAAAAACAGGAGCCATCACCGCTTTTCCTATAAAACTGCAGAGGGTTAACAGGACACAGGCAGTGACTGGGAAAAGTGGAGGACTATGGGAATGTGCATCAGGCTCTTAAGCACTCATGAAGTAAGCGGTGCGGACGGCAGACACGTACAGTGCACGGTCTGCAGGCAGAAGGTGCAAACTTGCTTTTGATGGAGACAGTTGCTGACCATGAGCAGCTAGTAAGGTGCGGTAAGACCCTCCAGTGCAGTCATTGTGCACATCATATAATGTAAACATACTTCCTGGTTTGCAAAGTACATTATAAATAGAAAATAAAAGGCACTGGTGCATATGTGAACACGCACAGCTTGAAAAGCATCAAAAGAACACTTATTAAAATATTCTTGGTGGGAATTTGGCTACAGTGGGAATATTAAGCCTTTGGCATACCTCAATTTCTAAAATTAAGTCATTCTTGGTCTTTCAATAGGAAGAGAACCAGGATATCTTCCTCACTGCCCACCTCATTCAAGCCAAAACCTGCTGAAAACGATTTTTCTAACCCAACCCTACTGCCAGACCCGACAGTGAGGTTAGTCTCACGGACTGCCTTGGATTCAAGTGTCAGGCAAGTGCTGCTTCAAAAGGTTATCCCTACCTTCCGTTAAGAGCAGCACCTACCCCATCTCCTCAACCCTTCCTGACATGTACTGTCATTCTAACACATAACACCACCATCTTACCTTCTCTCCAGAACGCTAAGTTCCTGTTTTACACACTGCTCCACTCCCATCACTTAGACATTATTAACATTAAAAAGAACCCAAAAAAAGGTCTCTTACAAACAGTGGTAAGAGAACCCCACACACTCCAGTCGATTCAGCACCACACGCCTGCACTTCTACCCGTGCATATTCTACAGGCTAAGTTAGTATACCTTTGTCTCTGTTTTATCATGTCCACTCAAAGCAAGACAGTTAGCATCTTCACTTGTTTCATCCTGTTTTTAAAAAAAAAAGCTTTATTCTCTAAAATGAAAAATTTAGATTATCTGCCAATTAACGCTTTAATTTATAAAAATGAAGTAAAATAGGTCCGAGTCTCTTCTAAAGGGGCTTTTTAAAATTAAATAATTTAACTTAGCTTTAATAAGCACCAAAAAATTTTAAACATGATAAAAATTGTTTTTGTAATCCCCATCACATAAAGTACATCCCCAAACCTAAAGGCTCATGAAGCATTTTCCTAAGGAAAGGAAAGTTCCCCAAAGAAGCAGCCCTGAGAACGTGGAACAGTAGGATCCCCAGTGAGGGGAGCTGGTGTGCCTACTAACACACCATATGACTGGGGAATTTTACCGACAATGTTACTTATCTGTCCCACGTAGAACTACCCCAGAAACACTCCAGCACACAGAAACAGGCGCTGTTCTTGGGAAGCATTAGCACCCTAAAAGCATTCAGGGCCTACAGCCTGATCTTCTTGGGTCCTAAAAGCCACATTAGCACTATTTTCTCAGGTTTATTAACTTAGAGAACTTAAAACTGACTTGTTGCTTTGTGCAGGTGGCAAGTGTATCAGCGTACACACAGAAAGCAGAGGTTAACTTTGGAGCGGTTCCTCAGGAGACATCCTTGTGTTTGGAGATCGTCTCTCCATTAGGAAGGTCTGCCTCCTGGTACTGGGAGTTCAAGCATGTGCTACCATGTCTGGCTTTCTCACATGTTACTGGTCCTTATGCCACCAGCACTTCACAGGCAAAGCTATCTCCTTAGTCCCTAATATTTTAAATATGTTTTTAAAAGGCAAAAAAAACCACAGGTAGCTTTAAAATTATACGTAGACACACATTCAAATACTCATGTATACCTGAAGTGAAAAAAATGGTGAGCAGATATATAAAGGAAACACGCTGCTCAGGTCTCCACTGAGACCAGGTGACAGTCATCTGTACTTCTCCACATATTTAAATTTTTCACATACAAAAGTTTTAAGGACTTAGTACTTCTCCTATGCAAATGGCCCCAGGGTCAATTAGTATGACATACACAGAAATTAAAAAGAAAACTTTTAAAGTACATCTGCCTTGAATTTAGCCACATAATATGATAGAACAAACTTTCTATGTTTTCTCTATTAGGGTACAATGCACACTACACTGAACTGAACCAGCTCACAGCATCTAAAACCTTCCTATACACATGTGACTGGAGTTTCCATTTGCTCCTTACTATTAGGCCCATGCTGCCCTGAGTTCTGGAAGTACAGCATGTGTGGTCATGTTCAATACATCAACAGAGAACAAATGACCCAAATAAGGGTTACACCAGAGCATACATAGTCCAGGCAATACCATGGAAGATCAGCTTCAACGCCTTTGACTAAATTAAGTTTGTAACTGCCAGAGACATTAAGCATAGGAAGCAGCCCATAAAGTGAGCAACACCCTCCCTTATTCTTTAGAAAGTTTTATGACTTGGTTAACTGGTTCCAGTGAAATTCTAAGAAAAAAAGGACGAAGCTTGTATTTTAAAGGACATTTTAACACTGGCATCTTAAACTTGTTTGGTCCCACGTTTAAGGGGTATTTTGAAAACAGTGAGAACAGGGGTGTCATATTATCAAGGAATCTAATCTGAGTTGATTCATACTCTCTCTTATACATGTGATCTTAAAATTCTAGTGTTATACAATTCTAGGGAATAACACCACCAAAGTGGATTTTGCTCTAAAGCACTTAGTGACAGAAGAAGGAATGAGGACTGGAGGACCAGGCCCATGATCCCAGCACTCACAGGGCTGGGGTAGGTAGGTAGTAGGAAGGAGAGACCGCCAAGTTCGAAGCTGTCTGGACCACCTCCTGAGTTCACATAGTTCAGTTCTAGGCCAAACTTAAAGACCTTACATTACCTCAATAAACAAACAAAAAGCTGAATTGAAGAGGCAGAGAGAGTGGCTGAGCTCATCAGAGATGTAGCTTTATTGTGTAAACATTAAAGCATTAATGGGCTGTTTCTGTTGACACAGTAATGCTGTGTCTTCCACGCTAACTGTAACTCTTTATCCCCCAAGGACTGTTCTAGACCCAGGAGTACAAGCGTCCATGCAGCTACAGTGACAAGCCATGTGCTGGGACACTCACTGCTCAGCACTCACAGGGCACCTTATCATAAGGAGATCAGAGAGAGGAATCATGAAGGTAAAAAGAAATCTAAGTTCACAACTGTACCTCCAGAATTACGGAACCAGAAGCAGGAAGAGTACCCTACATTTAAAGCCAGCTTCAAGTACTGCTTTTGAGACTGCCTCAAAAACACACGTCCAAATCCAGTTCCTAGAAAGGCTCTAATGCATTTATCAGGATGGATGGATGGACAGACAGACAGACATACATACATACAGACAGACAGACCCAGCACTCAGGAGACTAAGACAAAAGAATCAAAAACTACCAAGGGATTGGGGGTGTAAATCAATGGTAGAACACTGGCCTAAAAGTACATAAGGCCCTGGATTATATCCCTATTCACAAACAACAACAACAACAAAAAGCACTACACTGGGGTTGGGGATTTAGCTCAGTGGTAGAGCGCTTGCCTAGCAAGCACAAGGCCCTGGGTTCGGTCCCCAGCTCTGGGGAAAAAAAAAAAAAAAAAGCACTACACTGCAAACACATCAATTATCAAAACCTAGCAGGATAGGTGAAATTATGTTCTACTTCCTTTCTAGTTTAACATCATGAATAACAAAGTATTACTCCATTAATTACAGATATTTCTAAAGTCAATCTAAAACAAAGGTTATCTGATTACGGATGTTTCACCAATACTGATCAAAGTGCAATGGATACCCAAGAGAAACCTACGTTCTTTTTTCTGCTCTAAGAAAGTTCTTAAATAACAAATTCTAGAGCAGAATTCATCACGAAACAGGCAGTCTCGGACTGGCAGCTCTGGGCAACGGCGACTGTCCTACTGAAGCAAACCTGAGATTAACTAAGCCCAGACTGCACAGCTAGACCCTGGGGCATTTAGATGACACTAAAGGGATAGAGGGCAGTGTAGCAGGAGCGTTTGTGTGGCACACCACAAACCACCCTTAGACTCACAACTGCAACACAATGCCCAGTACTGTCCTAACGCTGCTTGATCTCAACACTGGATTGACAGTGACTATTAAACACATAGCAAGGGCGGGAGAGATGGCTCAGGGGTTAAGAGCGCTGACTGCTCTCCCAGAGGTCCTGAGTTCAAATCCCAGCAACCACATGGTGGCTCACAACCATCTGTAATGGGATCCGATGCCCTCTTCTGGTGTGTCTGAAGACAGCTACAGTGTACTAATAATAATAAAATAAATAAATCTTTAAAAAAAAAAAAAATAAACACATAGCAAGCTTCCTGAAAGTTGGAGTCCGAAACTAAACTAATCTGCCTTTGCAACCTGTACATCACAAGAATAAAGCTTTGAGGACTAGGGCTACAGCTTAGAGGCAGAGCAAGCTCTAATTCCCTCCCAGGAATTCCTAGCACTCAGCCAATGGATCAGCCACCCTCTGATACCAATTACAATATAAAACTGAGTTAAAGGCAAAACAGTCCCCAAAGAGCCATAAAGAGTCAGTACAAATAAAAGTCATAAAGAATAGTAAATTAGGATATTAACTGTGTTTTCCAGTCACCATTGGATGCAGAAGCTACCCAGAGTAGGAGAGGTAGAAATACGACTGCAGTGAGGCACGACTGCAGAGGCACCGCAGATGCCCCGGGTCTTCCTGAGTGTTCCCTACTAGATTCAGGAGTAGGTGAGCCAGGCTGCCATGACTGTGTGTATGTAAGTGTGCACATATACCTCTTCTGTTTTGGTTTTCTTAGGACTTTCTTCTTTATGGGGTGAGGACGTTCTCTTGACTCCTACTATAGGATTAGGTACTTTTGTTGCTGTGTTTCCTGAAGGTCTAGGCGACGGGTTTACCAGTCGTGTTGAGGAGACAACTCTGGAGACTGTAGGCTTTGGTGGTGGAGAAATGGCTGGCTGTGTGGCAGTTTGAGGAATGCTTTCGCTCGATGGACCTAAACAGAAAAGGTATGAACACACAAATCAAAATCATTACAGACACCAAGTAACAAAGAAAGCTGATACTTCACCTAACTCACTTCATGAATAACTTTTATATGCAAACACTAAAGTGCTATTAAAAGACAAGTACCAAGAGCATACCTATAGCCCCAGAACATGGGGTGGAGGTTGGGAGTGGGGTGGGGGGGAGCAGTAAGAGGATCAGAAGGTTTGAGCCTAAAACTCTGCCTTAAAAAACAAAACTGACTGGACAGAGATGGCTCAGAGGTTAAGAACATGTACTGCTCCTAGAACCTACATTAGATTAGCAACCATCTGTGAACCTCTGACCTCTGAGAGTCCTCACACACTAGTGCATACAGACAAGCAGGAGCACACGAAAGTCACTAAAAAATTTAAAAGGCACTAAAAAAACTGAATCCACAACAACTTAACCAATAAATCACTTTCTTACATAAAGTATAAAACCAATTATCATGCAAGGGCTCACAAGAGTGGTAAGCCCAGCTTCTTACCCCCTGGGCTTTCACTGGAATTTGCTTGTGGTACAGAAACCTCAGAAGCCTGAATGCTGGTCACAGATGCTGCGGTCACAGCTGGAGCAGGACTGTTTCTGCTAAAACAGGAAACAGAGAGAAGGATAGAAAAAAGAAAGGGCAAGGATCAATTATGCGTTAAAGACAATCAAAACAACAATTAAATGTTAGCAACATATGCCCCATATGTAAGGTAAAACGTTTCTTTGGTTTTAACTTCCCATGCTCCTGTAACAATGAAAAGGCTTATAAATACATACAGCAACACAGACACAAACTTCTGTGATGTACATATAAAAACCACAGCTGACAGAAGTGATGCCATGCCACTCTCCTGTACTTTAAATACAGCCAATAGGCGGAGTACTTGGTCTGCCAGTAAGAACACACATATTTAGCTTATTATTAGGCCGAAACCTATCAAAAGGTCAGTGTTTGCATTTCAACTCCCTAGTAGCAATCAGTCTAACCATCACAACTGCCAACAAGATCCCTGCAAATAGGTTGTGTGGTAAAACCTAACAGAAAAAAAGCACAAGACAGCACTGACCCATAAATGCTAAATGCAAATGCAGCCTCGCCATGCCCTAATTTTATGGGATGTAGAGCCTTTTTAGCAATTCTTAAAATGCATTGCATGTTTTATAACAGTAAATTCTTCTAAGGGAAAAAATATTCCCTTTATCTAAAACTGCTCAGTGCAAGCCATCGGTAAGGGTTTGCTCAATCATGGAGACAGGCAGACCTAGACGTGTGCTCAGTACTCCTGCTATCTCTAAGTAGCCTGACAGATGAAGGCACCCACATCACTCCTAAGTCCAAGCACTCTGGTCCCCAAAATGAAAATTACTGTCCATAAACTAGAGTTAAAACTGATTCTAAAAAAAGAAAAGTCAGAGTCAAGAGATGGAAAGGGACAGGACAGACAGGGTGGCTGTCTCAGTCAGGGTTCCTATTCCTGCACAAACATCATGACCAAGAAGCAAACTGGGGAGGAAAGGGTTTATTCAGCTTACACTTTCACATTGCTGTTCATCACCCAAGGAAGTCAGGACTGGAACTCAAGCAGGTCAGGAAGCAGGAGCTGATGCAGAGGCCATGGAGGGATGCTGCTTACTGGCTTGCTCCTCATGGCTTGCTCAGCTTGCTCTCTTATAGAACCCAGGACCACCAGCCCAGGGATGGCACCACCCACAATGGGCTGGGTCCTCCCCGCTTGATCACTAATTGAGAAAATGCCTTACAGCTGGTCCTCATGGAGGCATTTCCTCAACTGAGGCTTCTTTCTCTGTGATAACTCCAGCTTGTGTTAACTTGACACACAAAACTAGCCAGTTCAGTGGCTATGACCAGATACTTCATAGACTCCAAGGAAATTTACCAGCTTGCATAACTAATACTAATAAAAACAAATTTAGAAAACCTTAAGTTAGAATAAACTTTAGAACCCTCCACTGTATTTAGTCAACAAACGCGTCATCCCCTCCCGCCTCCCTTTGCTTACCCCTGAGAGCTGCCAGAACTGTTCAATGGACTGGTCTTCATAGCACTGGTGGGTGAAGGCACAGACATGCTGTTATCACTGTCCATAGACAAGTCAAGGCTGCTGTCATTCAGAGCTGCTAACTTGACTCCTTCTGTTGAATGCTGCAACCAAGAAAAGTTTAATTTTTATGTTTTTTTTTTTTTTTTTTTTTGGTTCTTTTTTTCGGAGCTGGGGACCGAACCCAGGGCCTTGCGCTTCCTAGGTAAGCGCTCTACCGCTGAGCTAAATCCCCAGCCCCAATTTTTGTTTTTAAGTAATGATTTACCACATTTATGATTTCTATTGAAACGTACTCATAACAAATTATAAAAATGCTGCATGCCACGAGGACTATAAACAGCAAAGATAGAGGGTCATGTACTTCTTGACCTAACTCTATCTGATATGGACACTCTACTTAGTTCTAAATTCATACTGTGTGAATCAACACATTCTTCTAACAGAAAGGGTCACAAAGCTGGGCATAATGGAGCACACCTTCAATCTTATCACTCCAGAGGCAGAGGTAGCAGGATCTGAGTTCAGGGACAGCCTGGGTTACAGAACAAGTTCCAGGACAGCAAGGGATACAGAGGAACCCTGCCTCAAAAACAAAACAAAACAAACAAACAAAAAAGGTCACACGTTGCCCTCATTTGCTTTAATCCCTAGGCTTAGGCAATCCTGCTTCAACCTCCCAATTTCCTCCCAAACAAAAATCATTTTTTACCAACCATCACTATCTTATCAGCAAAGATCTTTGAAAGCAAGAGATCTAAGATGGCCACTATACTTTTTAGAGGGGGCACAGGACACATGGGCCTCTACTTTAGGTTTCCTACTGTGGGACAGTACAGATACAGACACAAAGTAGCAAGCTGCTGGTTTTACTCCACCTTCAGAGTCCATTTTCACAGTAGAAAATGAAGTGGAATGAACAATATAAATTCTTTCAAACAGGGAAGTAGAAAGGATCAAACTACTATAAACAAAAAGTAAAGTCAAAAACAAACGGTTGTGTGTCACTAAGAACATCTGAACCTGAGTGACAGTCTACCTCCTCATCAGTGTGTGTCCACAGACACACATGTGACAGTTACTTTGTTGGATGGTCAAACTGTGAACAGGAGATTCCTGGTTAGTAATACTACCTACAGTTTAATTTTAGGTAAACATAGCCTTAAAGTATAAGAAAAATGAGCAGGAAAACCCAATTAGAGCTGTAGAACAATTAGTCACATGGTCATTTAATAATAAGACTTTAAAAGCTAATAAAAACCCATGGTTCTAGAAAACCTGTAATAGCTGTTAAGAGTTTTTAAAATTGCTATTGCCAAGAATTAAAGAACACAGACTAATTGCTTACGTTCACTTTTGAAAACAGGGTTTCCATGTTTTAACTACAGGGAACGTGTTTGAACACATTCCTCTCAGACTGCTGTGTGGCTGGGATGGTTGCATGTGGTTAGCAGGGATCCCACGATTGGGCCTCAGCAGTGCTGAAAGCCTTCAAAGATGACATGACCTATTCAAGTAACTTCCAATGGGCATTTCCTTCTGAGGTCAGGTGTGGGGATGAACTGATGAATGGACTTGGCCCCAGCAATCAGGAGTCTAGGCTGAGTTACACAGTCAGACTCATCTGACAAAGCAGTCACCTGAAACTATCAAGGCCAGGTATCTCTGTACTTGCCCACTCCTAAGCTGTAACTGATCTTGGCATTAATAACAGATGATAGCTTCATTATTTATTTACTATGTGCCAGGCGCAAGTCCAAGTCACTCTTTCTATGTGTCGATACATTCAAGACAAGAAGGTTTAAAATTCTGTTATTCAAAATAGAAACATCAGAATAAGACACTATGGGGTTGGGGATTTAGCTCAGTGGTAGAGCGCTTGCCCAGCAAGCACAAGGCCCTGGGTTCGGTCCTCAGCTCCGGGGGGGAAAAAAAAGACACTACAATACTTTACCTCTGGTGACCAGTGAGAGTGATATTCTTAAAAAAAAAAAAAGATTGATTATATGAATACACTGTAGCTGTCTTCAGACACACCAGAAGAGGGCATCAGACCTCATTACAGATGGTTGTGAGCCACCATGTAGCTGCTGGGAATTGAACTCAGGACCTCTGGAGAGCAGTCAGTGCTCTTAACCACTGAGCCATTTCTCTAGCCTGTGATGTCCTTTGTAACTACTTACCTTACAATTACCGTACAAAGCATGTCATAGAGCCCAGGCTGGCCTAGAGTCTGGTATATACAATTTAAGCCACCCATACCTTGCAGTTCCCCTTATTCCCCACCAACTGGTAGGAATGCAGAGGTTTGCCACGATGCAGGGCACAGTAACAATTCTTGTTTATCTGTGTGTGTTGGGGTATCACAGATGCTCTATCTACCAGAGGATGACCCTGACTTCTAATTCTCCTGCCATGACCTTCCAAAGTCCTGGGATGACAGGCTTATGTCGTCATGCCCATTTTAGGTAGTGCTAAGGGTTAACCCCAAGACTTTGGTGCATGCTAGCAAATATTCTCTAGCTACCTCTCCAGTCCCCTTGTACAACTAACTCTTTTTTTTTTTTTTTTAAAAGATTTATTTATTTATTACATGTATTTATATATTAGTACACTGTAGCTGTTATTCACACACACCAGAAGAGGGCATCAGTTCTCATTACAGATGGTTGTGAGCCACCATGTGGTTGCTGGGATTTGAACTCAGGACCTCTGGAAGAGCAGTCAGTGCTCTTAACCACTGAGCCATCTCTCCAGCCCGTACAACTAACTCTTAACTTATATTTTTTTTAAGTTGGTTAACTAATGAGAAAGAAGCGGAGACATGGACACACATCCCTGCTGCAAGGTGGATGTCAGAATAACTGCAGGGACATTTCTTCTCTCCTGTGGGTCTGAGGACTGCACTCAGGTCATCAGCCGAATGCCTGTTCAACTATCTATCTCAAGAGCCCACTATTAATTTTTAAAAACACCTACTCTATAGTAAACAAGAAGACATCTTCCTTCTTTGAAGTACAGTTGAACATGTAATGACAACTTTTTTCTTTTACAAGTTTAGACACGTGTGTGAAACTTTAAAGGTGTTTTTCTTCCTGAGAGAATGGCATATACAAACTCAGGGTGTTCAAGTGTCACATTAACCCCTATCCAGTAATGAAGACAAGTACAGGAGCACAGTGCTGAGAGCAAGATTTCACAAACTGACTAGCCTGTCAGATGCTGTGCTCAGTCAATAGCGGCCGTCCCACAGGGCATGAGTCTGGACAAACCAGCTGGCACAGGTACACAGAGCACTGCACTGGTGGCGGGTGCCATCAACTCCTTTCTGACGTACCTTCTTCCTCTTCTGAAGCACGTGACTTGGCAGCAGCTGGTGGAGCTGCTTTCTCTTCACATGCATTGCTGCGATCTTCATATCCAACTCAAACATCTTGCTGTTTATTGCTTGCCTATAAACTATACAACAGACATTGTTACAAACAATGAAAACGGTTTAATACAGGCGTGTTTAAATTCATCCAGAAGAAAGTAATGTGGAACCTTCTCCACTGCCTGTCCCTAGTCTGCTGTCATCCAATGGTGGTCAAGTCATGCACGTAAGGAAGAGCAAATGCACTCAATCATTTAGCACACTAACTCTCTTGGTGCCAGTAAGAAGCAAGAGAAAATATCGGAATGCAAAGTACTCTGTACATCTACCTCTCTCCGTCTCCCGCAAAGTCTAAGACTCTGATCCTGGGAAAGAACCCCTGCTGCCGCCCAGTGACGGTCAGACAGCAGGGACCCACCTGACCATACTTCTCCAGCCATGAACTGCTGGAGGCTTGGCTGTTAAGAGCCAGTGCTGTTTGTGAAGAGGACCTGAGTCTGCAGCCCAGAACCCATGAAGTAGCTCACAGTTGCCTGTAACTCCAACTTCAGGGGATCTAACGCCCTTTCTGTGAGTACAGGTAACTCAGCAAACACACTTCTACACACAGGCACTCCTAACTAACACATACAGTAAGACAGGGTGTGGTGGCACACACCTTACATCCCTGCTCCAAGGAGGTAGACGGATCCACATGAGTTCAAGGCCAGCCTGATTTACAAGTGAGTTCCAGGATAGCCAGAGCTACATAAGACATTAATATAAAAACCCAAAAACATAAAAAAGAATTTTCAATGTAAAACTGTATTTTTTTCCTCTATGAAAAGCAACATTGTGGCTCAAAAATAAAATATTACCAATAAATACAAATTATTTAGATCACAGCACCTCAAAATGGGAACATTTAAGTGAGGGTGAGGTTCTGTGGTACAACACCTATAAAAACCCAACAAAACCCTTCATGTCTCCATGAAGATACAAGAACAAGTTGAAGGTAATTTTAACCTTCATAGTAAATCCAAGGGTAGCCTGGGCTACATTTAAAAAACAAAAGGGGAGGGAGATTCAGTCAAGCCAAAAAAAAAAAAAAAAAAACACTGTTTGCACAACTATAAAACTGTTGCAGCCACTGGAAACAGCAGGAAAAAGCACAAGCAAGCTGCAGAATCCAGTGGAGAGAACAGAGCAACATGACTGTCAGGTGGTCGTAAGGACTATGAAGACAGGTGAACAGGACACTGAGCTGCCGTCTGACAGACCCTAAGCCACAAAGCCAGTCCTGGCGCAATCTAAGCTACAGAACAAAACCCTACGCCCAAACCCAAATGACTTTAGTGCAAAGCTAAGCAGACAGTACCTGGGTCCAACAGTATTTCAGGGAGAAAAAACCCAAAAACCACATGCCCTGAGCAGGAACCACAGAAGACAAGGGAGATGAGGTCATGGTCAGATCCACAGACCTCTACATTCCTAACATAGAGCTTTCCTAAGATTGCCATCAAGAGCTAGCTACAAAACAGTCTGGTGCTACAGAGATGGTGCTGCCAGTTCTCCGTACCTACTCAACCTACAACCATCCATCACTCCAGTTTCAGGGGCTCTGACACCCTCTCTGGTCTTTGTAGGCATCAGGCGCACACACACAGTTTATACACACATAAAATAAATCTTCATATAATATTTTGAAAAGAAAGCCCTAATCCTAAGTAGCACTACATATCTGGCTTGAATTCACTGTGTCTA
This sequence comes from Rattus rattus, assembly GCF_011064425.1. Lineage (NCBI taxonomy): Eukaryota > Metazoa > Chordata > Mammalia > Rodentia > Muridae > Rattus > Rattus rattus. The sequence continues at coordinate 123,470,874 of NC_046160.1, read as the reverse complement.
AGTAACAAGTATTGCCTGAAAACTGCTCTATAATCACTGAACTACGCTCCAGACCCTGCTGCTCCCCTAACTTCATTATCTTTCTAGTCCCAAAATATACAATGAACAGGTTATAATGAAAGAAGAAGATCGTGTACTGTAAATTACAAGCAGAACTTAGCCCTTTCTTCTGCATGAACTGGACAGTCACTATGTAAGCATGGTCATTTGATATCAGACCCATGGTGTCTCAGAAACCTTAATGACCAGGGTACCTTACACAAACAGCCAGTCTGAACAACTTATGTTGTAAATTCTACTACCTAAGAAGAGGTCTGAGTGTCTCTCAGATGGGCCTTGAGAGGAGTGAGTCCCAACCCAGTAACGTCCTCCTAGCAGTACTTAAAGGACTGTGGCTCGCTCCTTTCTTACAGCGAGTGTCTGGACAGTTCTAATCTGCCTGTGCCTTCCTTCATCAGCTTTACACACCCTCCCAGCCAGTGGCCTTCCTTCCACAGACTTCTTCACACATGCAGACTAGTCAGGGACTGACAGGAGGACAATGTAGCTTGGCTGGAGATAAGGCTCATCACTTCCCAGGCAGGTCAGAGGAGGAGAGAACTCCTGGGGTTTGGTATAACCCAGATTCCAGAAAGCAAAACAGCAGAACAGAGAATATTACTACATTACAATTGTAGCTCTCCTCACTACAATTAATTGGTGTCAAAGTAACTTTTAATGTGTTTTAAAGTGTGAATCTAGAAAATGTTCTAAAGAGAATTAGTGCTTTAGGACAACATGCTGGCATCCCTGTAAGGCTCACAAACTCCTTGAATTACTGTGTATATTCCAACACAAATCACAGAGACTGTGACAACTCACTTTAAAGCTTTCAACCATCACATCTCATCTTTACCCAGGAACCCAAGTTCATCTGACATACAGATATAGCTGCCCTGCTCCCTATATGAGCTAGTAATAATCCCTTGGCTGATCTTTACCAAAAGTTAAATGTCTTCAAGTTACCAAAATTCCAGCTTCAAGCTCTAAGCTTCAAGATGATTGAAATATGTTTGTCTCAAAATATGGACATATCAAATTACAAATGGTCTCACCTAACTTTAAGGCCTAACACAAAGAAGTTATTTATATTACAGTACTGAATGTACTAAGCTTACTCTAATGATTATTGTTCAGTGCTCAATTACTATAAAAAGCATGGCTATGTATATCAAGAAACATCGAGGAGGGGTTGGGGATTTAGCTCAGTGGTAGAGCGCTTGCCTAGGAAGCACAAGGCCCTGGGTTCGGTCCCCAGCTCCGAAAAAAAGAACCAAAAAAAAAAAAAAAAAAAAAAAAAAACATCGAGGAGTTCCTTAAGTAAAGACATACATACCTGTGTCTGTGAAAGACTGGATATCATAGGTGAGGTCCACACTGAGATTTTCAGAGTTTTCAGTTTTTTTAAACACTAAACCAATCACCCACATTGTGCGAAATTCTTCCCTGCAAAGAACATTAACACAGGCCATTAGGATTCAGGAGGGCATGCTGTTGATGATGGGTTGACGGTCTAGGTAAGGTATGTGGGAAATGAAATTCAGATGTATAAGTAAATAAGCTCTAAGGCCCAACCCCTTCACAAGAAGCCTGACCTCAGCATACCTGTCATCTAGGCCACCACTATGCAAGCAAACTTCCCAAGCAATGCTCGTACATTGTGTTTATACTGATGAGTCCAAAGTATTCATAGCACTAATACCTGTTAAATGTGTTTCAAATATAAAAGGGGTATGGGGTAGGAAGCATAATGCTTTTTGGAAAGTGCTACATATATATAATTACTATATATAAAGTCTGAACTTTTGATGGGCATAGTAGTACACACTTTTAATCACAGCACTTGGGAGTCAGAGGCAGGTGGATCTCAGTGAGCTTCAGGCCAGCCAGCTCTACACAGTGAGTTTCAGTGAGTTATACAGTATGACCCCTGCCTCAAAAATACCGTTTTGTACTTTCCAAGTAGCTTTGGTCAAAAAATGCCTGTAATCCCAGCTCTTTGGAGGCTGAAACAGGAGGATCATAGGTTTGAGGCCAGGTTGGGCTATATACAAGACTTTATCTCAAAAACCAAATTCAAATAATTCCTTTAAATGATTCAAAGGAAAAATATTAATTCTATTTCACTAGAATACTCAAACTCAAGAGCCAACTCAAGTGACCTTAACCTCGACTTCCTGATCATCCTTTCTGCAAAACTTATCACTCATTCATTCTGAATTCCAAAGAGCACCAAAAAAGCAGCAGCTAAGGCCCAGAACAACAAGGTAAGCCTACTTCTCATTTACCAAACAACAAGGTGAGCCTACTTCCCATTTTCCCGTCTCTGCAATGGTCCACATTCCATCCTGAATCAAATCAAATATATTCCCTCAAAATAAAGAGCAAAGATAGATGCTTGGTAGAACAGTCTACAATTACTGTATAAAACTGAAGGAATGTTAGAAATACTCATTAGCATTAGGACAGATGTACAGAGTATCAATACCCAATCAGAAAACAGACTTCATTATCAAGGACTATTACTGGAGAAAACAAATCTATTTCAGTGCTAATTCTTCTAGAAGGAAAACACAGATATAAATGCTAAATTAATAGGAAAAAACTTAAGATCAACCCAATTGGTAAACCACAGAATACTGAAAAACTAAGGCACACTACACTTCCTGATGAAAGTTATATCCAGAAAAGTCAGCAAGTTAAAAATCAAACAACTTCAGATATATTATCAAGAGCATCTCTGTGGATCCTTATAAAACAGACCAAAAAATGAATAAAAAAAAATAAAAAAAACCTAGTAAGCTGCAGATACATCATCAGCAAAAAGCAAAGCCAGATATAGTCTCCCTCCAGAAGGAAATGGTTGCACATGCCTGTAAGCCCAGAAAAGTCCAGCCTGAGACATAAGGATCACAAGTTCCAGGCAGATCCAGGCTACAACCTGTCTCAAAAGTCAACCTCAAAGTGCCTCTGAACACATCCACACGAGGTGCAAGGGTAGGCATGGAATCCAATGGGAAACATACTTACCTATCAGGACTTTCCTTGGGGGCTGGAAATGACTGGGGATTCACATGAGCCAGTGTAATAAACTCATTCTTCTCTAAGCTTCCAACCAGGATACGGATTTTTGATTCCACCAAGCCCACCCTAGACAAATGTCATTAATATTAATAACAGATTCTATGAAAAGTCATATAAAATCAAGTTAAACATAATATAAATAGTGTGTGTGTGTGTGTGTGTGTGTTGTGTGTGTGTATAAAATACATACACATATAAAATACATACATTCCCCCAAAGATAAAACTATGAGACTTAGGATCTACCAAAAAAATGACAAACTGGATGAAAAAAGAGAACTGGGTAACTCTATCCAAAAATAGTTATGAGAAATCTGTCAGGCATGAACGTCAGCAAACTAAGCTAAGCAGCACCAAACACAGTCCAGAAGTGAGCCGTGGTCTCTCCACTGCACGCACACTCGCACGCTCGCACGCACACACGCACGCAGTGAGTCAGCAGGCTCCGTGAGCAGCAGCTGCCTCCCACCTGTGGGCTGAGCTGTCTGAGTCATGTCGGGGACAGCCTCCTCTTACTACTCACCATTCCAGACGCTGCTTTTCCGTGGGCGCACTTGCTAGAAGTACAATATAATGCCTTTGAAGATAAAGACAACATGCTATTTACTTTATTTATGTGCTTTGTGCTGGATCTTATAACCATAATGTAATAAGGTTCCTCACACTTATAGGCCAACATTGATTCAACAAGGGGGTTTCCAATCAGTGTGCACATAAAATCATGTAAGCTAAATTCCATAGTTTCACTATAGGCAAGTTAGATTTTTCTACAACAACAAACTATGAATAATTACAAAAGAGTATCTGAATTTTCAAGGTTGACAAAAACATTACATGGTAACTCATGTTGCTCAACACTCCAACAGTGTTCTACCTAGAAAATTAACACAGGCGCTCAACTGCGCTCAACCTATCAAAAGAAAAACGATTTCATGGAAACCAAAAAACAAGGCTCTTGACACAAAAATAATCATTAATATACACACTATAAAAGCTGACTTCAAAAATACACCAAGCACATCAGGCTTCCAGTAACATCACATGGCATTTAGCACTGAGCTGCTCTAGAGTCGGCCCCTCCACCTACCTAACTTGCTGGTATAAACAACCACTGCACCAGCTGCCACCTGCCTGCGGCAAGACTGTCCTGAGAGGTAAATGTGATTTCTACTGAGAACTTAAATCACATGGAAATGTAGACATTCCAAGTTTAGACTTTGAAAAGTATCTCCATGGACAAGTATTTATTCTTATTATTTCTGAAAGCAAATGCAACTAAATTACTATTCTTTTTTCTTAAACTAATAACAGAATGTCTTTTTTAAATACTGCAAGCTGCGTTTTACATAAGAAGCTTTACCTCAAAAGCAAACTGATATTATTAACTAGTGGCTACTAGACAGTAAGGTGCCAGCATAATCCAGTCTGAAAAGTCTGAGAACCTTCTGTTGCTCTTTCACACCTTCCAGGTAATGTCGCCAGTCAAAGCACAAAGGTTTGGGAATCAGACACAACTACCATCCACAGTAAGCCCATCTATGAGAAAGGCAATTCAAACTCTTCACAACTTTGCAACTCCAAACACAGCTTAGAAATACATGCCACCTGGACAACAAAATGGCATTTTTCTTTGTGGAGAAGTAATGTCAAAATTTAACTATCAGAAATTTATAAAGTAGAGAGAAAGAAAGCCCAAGACACACAGAAATGAGGTGCGGCTAGCTACAGAGTAAGAACTATGGCCAGCTATGGAGCCAGGCTGTCCACAGCCACACAATTGTACTTCTTTTCCCATTTGGTCAGCATTAGTTCAAACAAGCCACGTACAAACCACCTAGAGTCCCATAAAAGCACTCAAAGTTCATGTATTTTGTGTACCGAGAAACTGGAACTAGGAATCATACAAATCAAGCAAAGTCCTGTCATGCTCAATCACATTTCTGGGTTACTGGGTCAAAGAGAGAGGTGTAGCAGCTACCAGGGCAGACACACATACAGAACCTTACAAGAGTGAAGCTGCCTAAGTTTCCCACCCCACAGCTTTTCCAGTTCTATCCTGGTACAGTTAAAGCGACTTAATTACTACTCTGGCTGGACAGGCACGTGATCCTCCTGCCTCCACCCGCCATGTGCTGGGATTACAGACCAGCATCACCATACCTAGCAACAACAAAGACATTTTCCCCTTCACTCCCCTGAAAATTAACACTTTTATTGGAACACCCAGGTCTTCAGCAGGAGTAAATGATGCACAGTACTTTGTTTACAAACTCAAAAATATGCAATCCATTTGAACACAATTTTGTTGGTAATTCAAATTTTTGAAGGCTATACTTCAACTTGACTATTCAGGACATCCCAATAGAAGGGGGTAAAGTTTCTTCTTCTCTGTATACTTAGACACACATACATATTTACATATAAATACCTCATAACAAGATTTATGGGATGAATTTTATGTAGCTGTATTTTAATAAACTTGATATAAAATCAATTAGTTTAAAAGAAAAGCTGCAAATATTTTAACACAAGAGAAAGCAGTGACTTCTCCAAGACACCGAAAACCTCCAATTAGTTTTCTTAAAAAAAATCTGCACTTTTATGTATTTTACTTTTCTATGTATGGGCATTTTGCCTGCGTATGTCTGTGTACCGTGTACATAAGTGCCCATAAAGGCCAGAAGAGGGCGACGGGTCCCCTAGAACTGGAGTTAACAGTCGGTTGTGAGCAGCCGTGTGGGTTCTGGAAATTGATCTGAGATGTTCTGGAAGGGCAGCCAGTGTTCCTAATGCTGAGTATCCTTCTAGTCCCAAACTCTGCATTTTAACAACACAAGGGCTGGTATGCAATTCCCGAGAATCTCAAGACCTTCCCCTCAGAGCGTAAGCATCTCTAGACTACTGTGTGGTCCTCCAAAATGTCCCTCCGTGCCTGCCAGGTACCAACTAGTTCAAAAACGTCTCCAAGAAAATACAGGGTCAATACCATTGTTACTACCTTCCCCTAAGAGTTTATATAGATACAAATATGAATTAAATGAATTAAAATTTATTTAAGAATGTTCTAGGGCTAAGAACATACCTCAGCTTGTAGAGTGATTTCCTAATAAAAATTTGTAAGAATACTTAAGTTGTTACGGTTATTTACCAAAAAAGCATTCTGTAAGTTGGTCTCTCGGCCATGCCATCTCAGTACTTTACCTGGGTAGATGACAGCTCAGATACCAAGCACTGAAAGAAAAACCTATCTTAGTCAAAATCCTTATCATTCTCTTTAAATCCATAAGCAAGAATTACAGCTCACTAAAGGTGTCTTGCTGCTGCTGGTTTTCTGTTGGGAACGGGAATGCTCATATATTCCAAGCTGATTTGGAACTCGCTATGTTGGCCAGGCTGACCTTGAAATCGTGGTCCTCCTGCCTTTGCCTCCCTCCCATGTGGTGAGATTTAAGTGTGTCCAAGTAAACTCAGATTTTATAAGCAATCCTAAGACCAGTTTTCACACATCTTTCATTGCAGTTACTTTCCTAGTACACTCCTCCCTGATCCTCGTGAAATGCCTAAGATGACCACTAGTCACCTTTCCTAATGCCCATGATTTACTGTTACTTAACAAGCTACAATTATCAAAATAAGAGTATTTATTTGAAACCTTAAAAGTTTACAATACAATGCCATTCCTCTCTTCAGACAAACTCCCAGCCCACTCTTTGAAAATGGATGAGTTTACATTACGGTGAATGAGATCCCGCTTATGGTCCTCCTTCCTTCCAAGAATACAGGAGTATTTCACACAATTTAAAATTCTAAGTAATGAAAAGGTAACACTTTTCAAGGCATGCTTCACACAAACCCCATCTGGGTGTCAGCAGCCACAATTCTTCTAGGTCTGGATTACAGCAAACTAAGAATCTTACTTCCGGCTACAGTGTAATGTGTTTCCATGGAGACGAGTCGTTTAAACTGCTCCAATCTACCTCTTTATAAGCCCAATGCCGTCCTCGCTGTGTTTTGATGGGCATGCTTGTGGAGCAGTTAGCTCTTACATTCTCCAGGGTATTTGGGATGAAAATGCTGTGAAACAAACCTGTCGCTACAGCCTCCTCTTTGTAGGTTTTAAAGGATGACTGCCTCAGGTCTCAGTATTACTAACCCTCTTGCCAGCCAAGACCTTCCAGGAGCTACAGCAAAGACTCGGGTGTGATGAAGACCCACCAGCATGTGCCTCTCAATCCGAGCAGTGCCAGAGTGTAAAAGCATGGTGTGGTCAATGCTACATTCATTCACCTTCCCTCAAGGCTGAGCTAATGAAGCAGAAATCCATCTTTCTCCAGCTCTTCTAACTACAGATGTGAGATAGGAAAGGCAACAGAACAACTGGTGTCTACTTGTCCAGGCCTTATTCTTTTAGATCTGACCATGTCTCAAGTATGGTGTTTTCCAAGGGTTGGCACATACGATTTCTAATGATGGCCAGTTATTCCCTCAACATTAAAGAAACACAATGATGTGCCAATGAGACTGACAGCTCTAGAGATGGGCGTGAGCACGAGCACTGCAGTACTATGCTGCTCCGACTCTGACAACATAGCACTCCCCGAACACAACAGGTAAACTGACTCCATCACTGCATTTCATGCAAGATACAGAAACAAAACACGGAGACATCATGGAGGTCATCATTCTTACTTTTAATTTGGGAAAAGTATAAAATAGTTTTGCTTAAATTATTGTAACAAAACACAGTCCAACATAAAAATGGTCAGGAAAGTCTCAAGCATTAAAGCAAGAATTTAAGTGGGACTTCGCTTAATTTTCAGCCCAGGGCAAATAAAGCTCGAGTCCATATGTGGTTTTGTTCTTTCTTTAAGATTTATTGTAACTTACATTTTTCAACACAGCACAATTCATGAGGTTTTAACCTCTAAGGTATTAAAAGCATTATATTAAAGACATTAATAAAAATTATACCCACTTAAATTGTTAGAAAACTATTTGCAGACATATTTTTGAAGGGGAAAATGTGCTACTAATTATTAAAAACATGTAATCAGCCAAACACCGACATTTCATTAGGTCTGTCCACGTTCTAAACTATCCCAGTAAGCTTTCAGAATTAAACATAGAAGTTTCTTGAGAGAGAACCTTAACTTTTTAAGCATTCACCTGTCTACTAAGGTGCAGACACTATCCTGGTCATAAGTGACAGACCTAGAAGAACTAAGGATGCTGACACACAGTAGGACTGCTAGTTAATCAAGCAACAAAAGTGTGAGGTTAACACACTGTACTGATAAAGGAAAAAGTTTACTAAAAATGCTAAGTCCTTTATGACGATAAGGAAAATTCTAGAGACACCGGAGAGAGACTTGTTCACTATCTGGCAAGAGGAATTATCACATATGCCACTGTTAAACCACTACTTAAGAGCAACATGGCTGACATGCCTTAAAATACATACTTGTACTTTTGAAAGAAGTTTGGAGCTTCAAAAAGTTTGGACCACTCTGCCTTACTCAGCAAAATTTCATCTGTGATAGCAAGACCTAAATTAAAAACATATTAGAATATTTGTATGTTTCAACCTAGCAATCTAGAATGTTAAATAATTTAAACATCCCACATGCATTCACTACAGTCCTAAACATTAGCCAATGGAAGTTCTACTTCATAACCCTAGAGTACATTCTCACGGGTACTGCAAACGCACTGGGGAATTTCCTGAGAGCCATATTTCTGGTCAAGTGCCATTATTAGTACAATGTCATGCTCACAGGAAGGCTCAAAGTGAAGCACAGTAGTTACCTGAGTTCCCCATATAATGTTTCTGCCTTTTAAAATCAAGTGACTGCCATCTCTAAATGGCCAAGACGTCTTTCCCATTAAAAACCTTCCTTGTGTGGAAGAGTAGTCGACTTAAAGCTGAAGATGGTACACAGCCTTTTCTGATGCCTTTAGCCATTTTGGTCTTTGAGGAATTAAGGCAACTAGTAATACCTTTAAATTTACAATAAATTTAGATAAGGATCTTCTCAAAGGCAGAGTTTTCCCAACCACATTCCAAGTTCTTTTCCTAGCAGTGTAGAAAGCCTGTACACGCCTTGAGTAACCCAGGAGGACGAAATGGCATCAGCTCTGACGTTCTAAGGCTCTGACAGAGCCCTGAACCAAGCCATAATGTCCAAGTCTTTAACTGCTGCTTCATTCTCTAACACAGTCAGAGTAAACTGCTTAAACACTGTTCAGTTACTCTCCAATGCATAATCAAAAACAAACGCACAAACCCAGTCTGGCAATTCAATTAAATGGCACAACCAGCTGACTGCTGGGTCGGCAGCAGTAGGCAGACCCTTCAGGTATGAAGTAGAGCAGAAGCAGAAACACTTACCTTGTTTAAACTCCTCAACCATGACCATCCGTGTTGAAACGGACACATTGTACGTGGAGTTCTGTTGTGGGTATGCTGGTGTAATTATAGGCATAAGATGGTACCTATCACTGGGGTTTACCTACATACAACAACAGCCAATCAGTTTCTTCAAGTACATATACAACAGATACTTGGACTTTTACCCCTTGTTAAACTGAACCAATGATTACATTTTACTTCACTCATAGCTGGAGTTGAGAAATAAAACACATGTCAAGAGACTGTTTCATAGAAATTTTACAGAACGAAAGATCTTGTCAACAGTCTGCTCCCATGATGGAGGTATGGCTACCTTGCAACCTGACTGCATGGACCTGCTGGCAAAAACAAAGCAAAACAGAAAAATGTAGTTGCAAATCTACTGCTTTTCTGCATTTGGCAGCATAAATGAGTGCCTGCAAAATTACACTTTCAAGTGTTCTGATAAAACTCACATTAAGTAAGATGGGACTGTCCTTCCAACTTTCCGATATCAGTGTAAGCTTATTAACACAGGCAGAGCAGCTCTGGGCCGGTCAGACAACAGGACGATTTAGTGACTGCTCATCTGTACACTCTGTGGTTCATCCCCACAAAGGCAACTATAGCTTACACTCTCCCTTAAATGCCTTGAGGCTTAGGCAACTCAAAAGCACACAGCGTGGGGCAGAACCCAACAGGACTTAAGAGATTTTGATATTGTAATAAGTAACAAATTTAAAAAATGTATGATCTCAAAAATCTGTTACGTTTCTAATCCAATGAACTCCTCTTATCAATTAAGAAAGCTAATGTTACTAACACCTAAAAAGCATAAGCAGTAAATGCTATCTGGAACTTTTCAACAAAATGGGTAATCTTCCTTAACACATTTCCGCATCTCTGAAACACTAACCCAGACCACAGTTACAGCACGGTCACTGCGATGCTGCTTAGAAGTCTATGCTGCGTAAAGACACTATGCAAGAGCTTTCTAAAACAAGCCAACTCAACAAAATACTTGGATCAAATAAAAAAATATACAGGGATTTTTAGTATCCTTTTATTTTTTTTTTTTAAAGCACAAATGCCCATACAACTTTGACTTACAAGATAGTGCTATATTGAGTAAGTTGTTAGTGAAATCTGTATCAACTGTGTACAATTAAATGTGGTTTACAGGGTACAGCATTACACTTCTCAGACCGGAGGACAATTAGAGAGCAGGTCATCTATAACAAGTGAAATATAGGTGCGAAGAACTGGGCGGCCTCCTTGTTTATGCAGGTGACTTTTGTTATTGAACAGTGTGAATTTGTAGGGGAAAAAATAATACACTAACCCTTGGGTCCCACACAGGCAAATTAAGATTGCATTCTTCAGGCTGTTTCAATAGCACTGGATTTGGCCATTCCCTGTTCAAAAAGATTGTAGCACTTGATAAGACTATTGGACATTAGCATCTAAACGTTTCTGTTAAACATACAGCATTTGTGAGTGCAACCCTGCTTCACTCACTTGGCATATACACCACAGCCTCTCACTCCTTTCTGTTTACGTAATCCTCCTCTAGGAAATTAAATCAAGATAGCTTTCTCAAACTCATGTCAAACATCTGCTCTGCCAAAGAACTGATTAAAGGACTAGTCAAATAAAGAAGTGCCACCTCAAGATATCTAGTGTGTTCATGTCAACCTCCAACAAGGCTAATCCCATTTAAAGTAAAAACTCCTGCCTTCACACTAGTCCCATCCACGGGCATATGCCAAGTGACATAACTATCGTCAAGGTGCTAGGCCTAACGGTCAAAGTGAGCAAGGACAGTGCTTCCTGTAGTTACTGTATCTAATACAGTCGTGCTATAAAATGTATTGATACTTCAGTCAGGCATAAAGATCAAAGATGAAAAATGCTTCTTTTGCTTAGTATAAATCAAGCTGGCCTACTAGAAATGTTCATGGATTGACTTAAAAGAAGGTCTGCGTCTAACCTTACCACACCTCACTCTCCATGACAAAGGCAAAGCAGCAGAACTATGCTGGAAAGAGTGGTAGCTATAAATTAAATCCAGAGTCTGTTACCAAATGACTACAAAGGAACAATTCTTTCTTCACATGAAGAAATGAAGGTGTTGGCAACATGGAAGACAACTCTCTCTTAAGATATGTGACTAAAACCCCAACTCTTGGTGTCAAAGTAACTACCACAAATCAGCAGTGTCTTGGACTTTTCTTCTCTCACTCCTCGACATGTGTATCTTGATTAGGAGACCTTAATGGATCTCTCCTGGGCTAACGAGTCTCGAAGGATCCAGTGACTACATTTTTCAGTCACTTAACATACTCTTTAAAAAATTCTTATAGAAGTGATACCTTTAAGGTTTTGCCAAGGTAATGACCAGCTGAAGGTAAAACACAGCCACACAAACAATAGCCTATGGACAGAGCAATCCGATGGAAGGAGTGTGTGTGAGTTCTCCCCACCCTATTAACACAGAAGATGGCAGCACACATTACAGGAGCTAAGAGGTCAGTGTTTATTTGGAGGGTAGGCTCACGCAAGCAGCACAGGCTTTATCTGCCTTATGACCCTGGCAGAACTAGGAAAAACAAAGGGAGTTTAGGTTTGCCTTTTCACATACAATGTCTCTTCCCAACTCGGTAGCTGTGTCTTGAACTGAAACTGGTTGGGTTTTTGGCGGGACTGGTGACTAAACTCAAGGCCTTGGTGCATGCCAGATAAGAAGTCTACCACTGAGCTATACCCTTAGCCCGTAAACTAAAATTGATATCTGAAACCAGCTGTAGAAATGTCACAGAAATAAGACTAAACTTCAGTGTCTACAATCAATTTTATTGTAATATAATCTAAAAACATACCATTTAGAAAATACCAAGAAAAATTTATGTACAAGAGTTGATGCTATTGCATTTGGATAAAGCTGGCAAGTTCTTGCTACTAGCATAGCCCAGGAAACACCACCGAGGAAACCTAATATATTGGAATAGATGTTGTGCCCTGTTGATAAGGGAAAAGCAAAAAGATTAAGTTAGTGCTGATGAAGACCTTAAATGTTTTTAATAAGCTAGCCAACAAATTCTGAACTCACGTTTGGCCCACAGTTTGATGGCTCTCAGAGTTAACCTGAAGTTGTCAATGTTTGGTACTAGATGTAAAATCTCATCGGTTACCCTGCAACCTGATTAACAGGAGTGAGAGAAACAGAACATTAAGCCTCACAAGTGTTATGATAGTGTCATCACAATTTTCTAAGACTATCCTCCAATTAAAACCTTATTTGGTAGAATGACTGTGTGAATTCAACAGAGTTTAAAAGCATAAAATCAAGTAGCTCTTTCCTGATCCAAGCATCATCCCAAACCACAGCTCACACACCTAGCTGTCTGTCTAATCTCAACCTTGTAATTCATGACTTTCCCCCTACTCGCTGAGGAGTCAGTCCACCTAAGTTTCCAATAGTTATCTCAAAGTACTGGTAATGAGCTATATTAACATTGCTTTTTTAAAGAGAAAAGCCTTTTCACTATCTGATAAGATTACAAAGCAACTATGAAGTTCAAATTAATGAGGGCAACACAGCAAAGCCTCAATCACTAGCAGCTTTATAAATGTCAGTCTTTCTAAGGATCTAATATACCATCAATAACAAGGAAAAGTGTAAGGTCATCAGTGAGCAAATCAACTACCAGACATGGCTCTGTCGTCGTTCCAGGGGAAAGAATGTTTTATGATATCCATTATGCATTTACACTGGCTATAAAAACCTTCATTACAAAGCATACATTTTAAAAACTGTTATTTTCTATTTTACAAAAAGCCCTCTGACTTCACAAAAGGAAGCAGGCTTTTACATACCATTAAGGCTTCTTATGCATCTTATATCTAGGTTTTTAAGCAGACTGTCATCTCGTAGGTCCAAATCTTCTGGAATAGTCTGCAGTGCTAATCTTGCAAACAAAATATCAATCTAAAACAAAAATAAAATCTAACATTCCATATCTGTCAAACTAATTTTATGCATTTTCTATTTTAAAAAAGTTCTTAAAGCCCTCTCATCGACCACAAACCTTACAATGGCTACAACAGTCACCAGAAGCCCATGCTGTATACACAGACATATTAAACAGAGGCTACAGCATGGGGAACAGTGTTATGACATAAAACCTAACTAAGAGCACACATCATTTCAACAGGTAACAGTTAAGAAGGACTAACTTTGCTACGCTCGTACACTGATTAAGTTCTGGTTTAGCATCCGAAGGAGCTGTAATGGCTGCATACTTAAAGGGCAAAATATGAGGCAGATACACAATGATCTCAGGAGGAACTCACATATTCACATTTATTTTTACATAAAGAGAAAGAAAAAACAGTAGGTAAATAGTTGTATTTTAATTATAGATATCTTTATGTTTAAACACTGCCTATAAGTCAAAAACTATGCAGATTTAATTCTTAACCAAATTTAACTTTTTTGGCTACTCATTAAAACCAACAGTTCAACCTTTTATCTTATATAGATTCCAAAACCTACCTCTGCAGTTATATTTTTAAGAGAACGGCAGCAAGTTATTCTTTCGGTATCTCAAGTTTTATACTCAGCAACATTATCATCATGACATCATTACTTTTCCAATAGAAGTAACTCAGAATCAGTTCTATGGCAACAACTCTCTGTGCTCCAAAACTCTAGGCGGCGTGGGGGACTAACTCTTTAACTACTTAAAAGCTCTGTCAGCTCACACTGTCCCTATCTGTAGCCTAAGTAGAAAGGCTGACTGCATACTTATTGCCTGAACAAAGTTCACGTGGGAAGAAAATAGCAGAGAACTATTTTGCAGTAGCTTCCAGTCCTAAGTCCTTTGCTTGCACCTCCACTTGGAGTTAGAAAAGAACCTACCTAACACACATGCTCTGCAAAGATCAGACACCCATTTCCGAGACAAAAAAAAAAGAAAAAATTGTTGGTATTAACTCACAAATTCTTACTGGAAACCAAATATTTATCTAAATTGACTAATATCTAGCATAGCCCACACCAAAATCTGCCCACCAAGACTAGACCTTACCTCTATTCCATCAAAACAGAGTTTGATAACTGGTACAAATGCCTCTTCAACAGCCTGTTGAAGAGAAAGTGAGTATGTTTAGTTCCTGAAGCTCCACCATAAGCCCAGGTTAATGCTACCACTACCTCTTCTTAGTTTGTCTGAGCCAGGGTCTCAATCAATTAGATCAGGCTGCCTCAAACCAACCATACAGCGAAGAGTACCCTGAACTTCTGCCTCTGCTGCCTCTACTTCCCAAGTGCCAGGATTACAGATAAGCTACGTATGGCTACTATTGCTACTTTTTAAAATATGGCACTTGAAATTCCTTCGACACAATTTAGCATAATGCCCAACAAAAGTAAGTCCTTAGCTATGAACTTTTAACACTCCATATCTGGGGCTTCACAATTCTCCACTGCTATCGTAGGGAATGTGGCTGTTCAGAGATTACTCATTGTGTTTGCTTCTGCTTCCCAATTTGTAAGGCGTTTACAGGTTTATCATCCTAGCTTTACTGTAAAATACAAAGATGAATGCATGAGTGTTTAACATTGCCTGGCAAGTATGGCGGCTCAATGAAATGACTCCTATACCTGTAAATAACATTTCTCAACAGACTAAATGGCATTACTCTTCCTTTCTTGCCCCAATATGTACATACTCTTAAATCTTTCACTTCTTCTTGTAATTTCAATTTATCATAGAATGAGGTGAAAAAGTCACTTCGATCAACATGTCTTGGTGCAACACACAACGCATCAATATCAGCACCTTAAAGAAAAGGAAATCAAACATCACACAGTGGTAAAAGGAAACCGTTTTGTAGCTTATCAATAACAGGACAAGATACTGACAAGACATTGGCAAGCTTTCTAGAACTTTGTCCCCCTGACAATCACAACCAGCGAGTAGGGAAAGGTACTGCTAACTAATGGACATTTTCTTCAGACACGCTGTATTTAAAATGGACTCTAAAACAAGTCAAAACAAGGCTGAGGCAGGACCTTCCTAGAGAGCACTAATCCATGGTCTTGATTTCATCAGTACACAGTTTTCCTTTATGTCCTTTTCAATGGTGCTCAGTGCTTCTCTGCTCAAAATATCAAAACTAAAAACTTGAATAGAGATGTTGACAAAATCAGGTCAATGTACAAGACTAGGCATCCTACTCAAAAGTGACCTGCATGGGCTGGAGAGATGGCTCAGCAGTTAAGAGCGCTGGGTGCTCTTCAGAGGTCCTGAGTTCAGTTCCCAGAAACAACATGGTGGCTCACAACCATCTGTAACAGAATCTGATGCCCTCTTCTGTTGCGTCTAAAAATAGCAACAGTGTATTCACATTTAATAAATCTTGAAGAAAAAAGTGGCCTGCAGCACACAAGGCACACAACACATATCAAAATTAAACATACTATCTAAGCAATGAGACGGAGAGAACAGAGTGCCAAGACACACACAGTCCTATGTGAATAGACAACTTATCGTTGGGCTGTTGCTTAGGAGTCTGACCTCTTCTACCTGAGCTGTGTGCACTGGTTCTGCCTCTTTTAAAACTCTGACTTATATTTGTGAAAGTGAAATCAAGTCTGGTGGTGGTGGTGGTGGTGGTGGTATACACCTTTGAAGCATTGGTAGGTGAATCTGAGTTCAAGGACATCCTGATCTACATAGAGAAACCCTATTTCAGAGGAAAAAAAGTTAAATATAAAAGACAATGAAGATCAAGAACTAGGTACTGGGGGCTGGTGAGTGGGCTCGTTGGTTAAGAGCACTGGCTGCTCTTGCAGAACACTCAAGGTTTAGTTCCTAGCACCCACATGCATCTCAGACCAGTCCTCTAAATTTCAGAGTCAGCAAATGCAATGCCCTCTTCTGGCTTCTGCAGGTACCTATCATACATGTGGTACACATACATACATACATGCATAAGAAAATCCATATATGGAAATCCGTATTTATTTCAGTAAATACTCAATAAGATCACCAGTAGCTACGGACACACTGGCTCAGTTTTTGCTAAGCTGTATTTTACAATCTATCTGCAATAAAGGAATGAGGACAAAAAAAATGACAAGACTTTCTTAGGGCTCTGATACTTTCTTCTCACATCCAGTAATATTCTTGAAAAAGAAGAAATCTATGAAGAATTGTCCACAGACCACAGTGGAAGCTACTCTGCACCCACTTTCTAATGCAGGAAACCAGCCAAGTGCTGTTCAATGTAGAACATGTCTTACTCCACTGGTAAACTGAGCTTATTACTGTACCCCATTACAGACATGAGGTATAGAACCTCTGTCTGATTTTAAAGATTAAAGTGATCTTAAGGATTCACTTCGATGCTAACCAAAGTTCATGCACAAGTCATTAAAAGCTGTCAAAACTTCCTACCTTTCGTATGTACTCCTAGTCTGTAGGATCCAAATGTAAAAATTTTTCCTCCAACATTTTCAATTACAGATTGTGGAAGATTCTGTTGAACAAAAATAATGGTTGTTAGTAAAGCAGGGAAACAAATTCAAATGACAGAACAACTTACTTCTCGGTTATTTGTTAACTTATAGGAAGGTCTTTCTGTTTTTGTTTTATTTATTAATTCCAAGAAATGGAATTATAAAAATGTTAATGATGCTATACTTTAAAAAGCAGCAGCAGCAGAGATGTGGCTCAGGTGACAGAGCCCTTGAGTGTGCATCAAGTTCTAAGCTGGTCCTCAGATCTACTTAAAACTGGGAGGATGGCACACACCTGTAACCCTAACAGCAGGGAGGTGGAAGGAGGACCTACGTTCACTGTCATCCTCACCTTTATCTATGGACCTTGAGGCCAGCCTGCTTCTAAGAATCCCCGTCTGAAAACAGAGGTGCCAGGCAGCAGTGGTGCGTGCCTTCAATCCTAGCACTTGTGAGGAAAAGCAAGTGGCTCTCTGAGTTTGAGGCCAGCCTAAAACTACAGACTGAGTGCCAGGACAGCCAGGGCTACACAGAGAAGCTCTATCTCAAAAAACAAAAAAAGTACATACATACTTACATACATACATACTTACATACATACATACATACATACATACATACATAAAAATAGGCTTATCAAGATCACTCGGTATATAACACTCACAAGTAAGCCTGTCAACCTGGGAACTCAAAAGCCATATGGTATAAGGAAGTGACTCCAGCAAATTGTCCTCTGACCTACACACACACACACACACACACACACACACACACACACACACACACACACACACACACAGTAAGTAAAAGTAAAAGTTTGAAATGAACGAGCCATGAGGTCCAAAAATATTCACAGGAAGACTGACTTGGGTTCTCAGCGTGGGCTACTAGGCTAGCACAGTAAGATCAGTCAATGGATGGAAATCAAACACAGGCCTTACCTTATAAGGCCCCATTTTCATCAACCTGTTACTCACTACAGAACCACATTATTCAAAGACACAAACCAAACAAGAGAGGATTGAGTATTCATCCTGTTAAGCCAAATAATTTTTCTTAAACCTGAGGGAAAGGGAAGAACTGCATCAAAAATCACTAATTTGCCAGACACAATGGCCCAATACTTACAATGCTAGCTCTCAGAAAGCTAAGCAAAAACAAAAATCACCAAGTACAAGGCCACTCTGGACTCCACAGATCTTATAACTCACCAACATTTGTGTAAGTTAAGAGGTGTTAGTTCAAATCAGGCATGGTGGCATAAGACTAGAGTCCCAGCACTTGGTAGATTAAGATTAATGGATCACTATAAAACTGAGGGCAGACTACAATTATAGAGACCAGGCATCCTCAAAACACAATAGAATTATTGGTTCAAAGCAACACTAAAAATGACCTCCAAGGCTCATGGGCTGGCTAGCTGGAATACTGTGAATACAACTATTCCACTGAAAGTGATCTCCAGATTCAATGCAATCTCCATAAAAATTGTAATTATACTCTTGATAGAACTTATAACAACAACAAAACCAAAATCCATGAAGGCATAAAAAAAAACACGGACTAGCCTAAGTAATCCTACACAGGAAAAGCAGTGGTGGAGGAACCATGACACCTAATTTGGAATTATATTAGAGCCAGTACCAAGAAACATGAAACTGACACAAAACAATAATACACAGACCGACAGAACATGGCGGAGGACTCACACAACTGCAGCCTTCTCTCATCACAAGTCCATGCTCTTGAAACAGTGTTCCCCCAACATGAATAGTTCTGGGACTGGCCTCACAGGCTCTATGTTATCCACTTAGTCATGGATAGTAACCATACGGGGAAACATTTTACCTAGCTTTATGAATAACAAAATAAGCAAGACCACTATACAGGTATAAGAACCACTGGCCCTCAGTCTTCATCAAACGAACACTGGTAGAAGAGTTCTAAGAATTACTGGCTTTAAACTTTATTTCTACCAAATAGTCCTTTCTTCTTTTCCAGTGTGCCACTTGCTTCAATGCCAGTGGCCTACAGGCAAAGAGGCCAGGTGACAGCAACAATATCGGCAGTAGCTCGGGACACTATGAGATGGGTTTGGATTTACAGTGGGTCCATCATCTGCCTTTCACAGAATGGTCTGGTATGCATGTATCCAGAGGAGGCAACGCCACATTCCATAGATATCTGTACATCTGTTTACAACTATCTACAACAGCAAGATAAATAAAGTAAGAAAATATGGCATATAGAGAGAGTGCAGTTCATTCAGCCATAAGGAATAAAATTAGAGGGGCTGGAGAAATGCCTCAGAGATGAAGAGCAATGACTGATCTTGCAGGGGAGCCATGGGTTCTGTTCCCAAACCACTCAACACGGTGGCTCACAAACATCTCTGACTCCACTCCCAAGTACAGATATGCATGTGGTACATAGACATATGCATGCAGGCAAAACATAGACAAAAATAAATCTTATAATTACTCTTTTGAATGAAAATGAATAGAAGCAAAGATCATGGTAAGTAAAATCAGCCAAACTCAGGTAAACAACACAGCATATTGTGCCTCGTTTGTGCAGCTATACAGACTCAGAGGTGATATGAAAGCAAACCAAGGGTCCTTCTGAGGTGAAGACAACCAACAGCAAAGAGGAGCAGGGAACACAATGGTGAAGTCTAATGCCACACACAGATGGAAACACTGAATACAAAGTCTCTGTCCACCCACTTAATAAAACACCAGATAAAGAAAGAAGCACTTGTTCAAGAGCCATATCAGGGCCTCCAGTCACTGGAAGGAAGAACCGAACTGCCCATGACGGTGGCAGTGGGACACATTCTTGCAATCCCAGCACCGTGAGGAGGAGGCCAAAGGCAGTCTGGGCTATATGAAACCCTGTCTCAAAAGACAAGGCAGGCCTAGTTAGGCAGGCAGGCAGATAAATAAACAGATAAATAAACCAGAGGTTCTGACCAGGACCATGGCAATAACTGTACTCCCAGAACCAGGAAGGTGTAGGTAAAGTCATCACTGGAACCAGGTGGTGAGGTCCAAGGCCCACCTAAGTACTACATACATACTAAGTACATACATACTAAATACATACTAAAGCCCTCTGTCAAGATGTAAACCAGCTGTGGCTTCATCTACCTGACTAGGGTCTTTAAGCATCTTAGAAAAAGGTCTTCCAACAAACCCATGTGTCCTGCATAAGACTAGTACCAACCTGATGATTAAAGACACTTAAGCGTGGACACTTCTTGCTCAGCCCATAAAACTTTCCAATTTTTCTATCAAAAAAATCTGTTAGTAAGTTACATGTGGAACATAAAGACTGCCATTTAGAATGCTCTAGTTGCTCAATTTTTAACCAGATGTTTTAAACATAGAAAAATATTTTAAGAGCATTATCAATTTACAAAAACTAAGTAACTTCCTTCTCCCTTACCATCTCCTGTCCTGTGAGTCTTTCTTCCCTTGGTTCTCAGTTTTTCAGCTGCACATAAATTAAGCATCTACTTCATATTACAGCAAAAGAATTATTATATATGGAGCTTTTAAAAAGTGGGCCAAATACACACCACACAGTTCTAAAAGCTTTCCCTTTACCAGGCTCTAACTGTGTGAATGAGTACAGTAAAAGTGCTATATCACAACTCAACAATGATGATCTAAACATGAAAAATGTATCTAAAACCACCCAAAAAAATAAATAAATAAAAAAAGTGGAGGAAGGAGCATGTGGGGGCCCACATAAGAGAGCTGGAGATGTTTGGTGGTCAGAGCACGCACTGGCTGCTCAAGACCCAGGTCCAGTTCCCAGGACCCACAACCCACATGGCAGCTCACAAAATCTGTAACTACAGTGGGGGATTTGATGACCCATTCTGACCTTTTCAAGCACCAGAAACAGGCACACCTATAGGTGCACAGGTATACCTATAAGCAAAACACCCATAAACTTTTACAACAAACAAAAAACAAGCAAATTATTCCAGAACTTTTTTTAAAGACAGTGAAGATTCTCAAGAACCGTAGGTACTGAATCCAGAAGTGAAACAGTCCAAAAAATATAATAAACATTTTAAACCATTTTCATTTTTGATTAGAGATATGGGTCTTACAACACAGCCAGGCCAACCTCAATTTCTTAATCCTCCAGCCTCCATTTTCCAAGTGGTAGGACTGACAATCAATGCCATATCCACCTTTATCAGGGGAATGCTTTCCTGAAGTAATTAGAAGAAGGAGCAATAGTTCAATTACTGGGTCCAACTTTGGAATACTATTAAAATACTGTAACCAGAGAGCATTTTAAATTGTTTTTTGAAAATTCACTGATTTTAATTGCCTTCTTTCAAAATAACAATTTGGAAACTTACAAACAAGAACAGCACATTATAGACGGTTCAGTACTGGCTGGCTGTGCTGCACACACCTTTAGCCCCAGCACTCAGGAGGCAGAGGCCAGTAGACCCCGTGAGTGTGAGGTCAGCCTGGCCTATATAGTGTACCGCAGGACAACATTCATCAAAACCCTAACTCCAAAACAAACCCACCAAGACTGAATCCAGTCAAGGAAAGCCAACTGAGAAGACAGCACCTGACTTCTGTGGTGTCACCTTACCTTGCTTTCACTGATTTCTCGTATCCATTCTTTCACCAGGTTATTTAATTTTCCCAAAATTAAAATCCTGTTGATAAAGCAATTAGTTATTCATTACTCACTACAAATTAAATTACAAATAAGTGGCTTACTAAGTTTTACTTTTCTTGTTTTTGAGACATGGTCTTACTACATAGCCCAGGCTGGCCTAGAACTCACAATCCTCCCTCTGCCTCCCAAGTGTTGGGATTATAGGTGTGTGCTACCACATTAGGATTTGTTTGTTTGTTTACACATAGGGCTTTACTATGCAATCTAGGCTGGCCTTGAGATCACAGGAATATGCCGACCTTCTGCTTCTCCAGTGCTGGGATTAAAGGTCTGGGCCACCACACCAGCCTCAAAATTGACATTTTGTAAGAGATCAGGAACTTAACAGTGGTTTTGCACTGCCGTTTGTACACTCTTTAAGCATTGCCTCTTCTGCATTATAACCAAGAGCCACCGGAATTTTTTTTTTTAACTTTATTTATATATGTGTTTTCCTGCATGTATGTATACATGCATGCTTTGTGCATAGAGGCCAGAAGAGGGCTCTGGATCCCCTGGAACTGGAGTTACAGATGTGTGAAAACCACTAGGTGAGTACTGGAAATTAAACCTAGGTCCTTCTTAAGTGCACTTCATCTCTGAGTGATCTCTAGCCCCCATCAAAACAAACTGTTCCTTGAGCTAAGGGTAGCTCTGTGGTAGAGCACTTGCCTACAATGTGCAGTGTCTAAGCCCTGACCAAGGCTATTCTGCCCCTCCTCCCCGGCGAAGGAAATCATACTTATAGCGACAGAACTCTTTATAAAAAGAGAACAAGCTCTTGCTCAGAGTGTCATTCTCGTGGGAAACAAGCATAAAGTTTCGGACCTGCTCCGAGTGAGTATAACAGAATTCACTGACTAGAAGTATCCTAAAGCATATGGCTCACGTGTATCTCCTTACCTGCGCTGCAGTTCCTCTTCTTCTTCAAAAACCCCAAAGGGCTTCAGCGTCTCGATGAGTTTCTGTGTGAGTAGGCAGTCGGTCTCCTTGGGGGCTGCTAAGCTGATAGGAGAGGTAATGCCATAGTGCCTCTGTGGCGGCTGCGTTTGTTGTGATCCCTGCGTTGTAACTGGACTAAAAATGGAATTGGATAAACTTTCTTTACTGCCAAAAAAATTATCCAATTTGAAACTAATCAGCACGAGGGGAACAGGCCCTTTAGTAGAAGACACTTCACACTGTGGTTCCTTGCCATGTTGTCCACATTTGGACTTTCTTTTCAGACAGGAGCTGAGGTGCAGCCCAGGCTGGCCAACACCGCCCTCATGTCTCAGACCTGGATGCTAGAACTACAGGCATGTGTCATCATGCTAGGCTCCAAATTTTTACTTTGAAAAGACATTTTGCTTCACAGCAAAATAAATCCCTAGATACTTTGAAATCAAACATATCAATAAATTTAACATCACTCAAACACCAAAATTGCATTTGCAAGAATCCAGATTAACACACTACCAAGAAGTATGTAATAGAGAATGCACTGCTAGGTAGAGAGGGCAATACAAAAAATAAACCTCCTACAAATTCAACAGTCTGTATGCACGCTATTCCTAAAGCCGATAAACACCACAGAATGTTTCAGCAGGGCATCTGCTGTACAGTAATTCCAGCATTCAGAAGGCAGAGACAAGACTGCCTACGAAAACCCTATGTCAAGAAAGGAAAAGCAAATGCTATTTGTTGACATAAGACACTCTCAAGTGAAACTTAGCCTGTGACTCAATGGATGACATACGTAATGGGGCAAAGAGCACAGACAAATCCACTGTCAGGCAAAGAGCTGTATCCACAGTAAGTGTCTGACACACTTTTACAAAGAGTTACATCTGATATATCTTTATGTACAGACCCACCGGACTCTGCTTTTGTCTTCTAATACCAACACAGAGGTAAGCAGGCCAGGAAGCTCGTTCTGCCTGGTACTGAGGACACCTGGCTGTGTGTCTTCTAATCACTGTGCCCCTCTGTATTTATGTGTTGTGTCAGCCTTTATTCAGACTAGTCACATTTATTGAATAAATAAGATTCTGACTCATCTCCTGCATTAGTGAACCCCTTTCCAGGCTCTTCAACCTGTTCTCAACTGCACAGCTTGCTGGACTGCGATGTTACTTACAAAAGTCAGGAATTCACATGAACACCAAGTGTTTTCTTATAAAAAACTAAAGATTTTATTTTTCAAAATTATACAGTAACTATGACTAAGATATGGTTAGTCTAACTGCGTCCAGGTCTTAAGTACTATGTGTTTTCAAAACTGATACAAAACAGACAGCCCTGGAAACCACATAAGTAAGCCAGCAGTGGTAGCTCACACCTCTAACTCAGGCACTCAAGAGGCCAAGGCAGAGGCAGGGGCAGAGGCAGGATGATGAGCTGCACAGGCTGAGATAGGTTCTTAGAAAGACGCTGTCTCGCCACCCTCCCAACTCTAAGACTATCAACCTTACACACTTATCCATGGCCCAGCACAACTGGGCCTGCTTGACACTCACTGCTCCAACTACAGTACCCTATTACTGTGCCAGTATATAAGTGTGATCATAAATAGCATGTCTTATTTTTGAGACAAGATTTTCCCACGTAGGTCATAATAAGCTATAACGCTTCACCCTCCTGCATCAGATCGGGTGGACATGCCAGGATGAGAATGCGCCACAGTGCCCAGCTCTCAGAAGAGGTTTCCACATTAAATAAAGATAAAAACAAAACCAAAGGGTTGGGGATTTAGCTCAGTGGTAGAGCACTTGCCTAGGGAAGGCAAGGCCCTGGGTTCAGTCCCAGCTCCAAAAAAAAAAAAGAACCAAAAAAAAAAAAAAAAAAAAAAAAAACCAAGTCTAAGCCAGGTCGGTTCAGTACAGCACTTTCACAAACAAGCACATGCTGAAATCGCCTTCTAGTAACTTTAAAGCAACTATGCTCCTCTGCTTTCTCCACCTGGGCTGTTATCAATCCCTTACTCGTGAGTTCCTCAGTTACGTTCAGATTATTAACACAATGCAAATCACTCCCAGTAGCTTTCCCAGTCTCCACAATCCCCACCCCCTCAGATCTTCAGTTTCACTATCAGACAAAACATGCAAAAGCTTAAAATGTTCCTATCAAGGTCACCTTATCAGTACGTCAGGAGACAGGTTTAGATTTATAAATTCACACAAAGCTCTTTAATCTAGAGCAAGATATGGTGGTGCACGCCTACAACCTCAGAATTGAGGTAGATCAAGCATTCAAGGTTACTCCTCCATTAAATAAGGCCAGCCTGGGCTACAAAAGACCACCTCTTTAAAAAAAATCAATTATTCATTCTATTTTTTGTTGGGGGGGGTGCTTTATGCCCACATTAGTCTCAATGCTACAATGATGGGGAGATAAATCAAACAGTTTACCTCAACTCAAAATGTAGCCTTCTAGCTACCAAAATGTGTATCTGTTATACATATATACACATGTACAAAAACACACATACATCTCATCTCAGTACATACAACACATATATGTAATGTATACAAACACATGTACATAGAAGCACACACAAATCATCTAATTCAAGTAAGAACATGCATAATAAAGTATCGAGAGATGGGGAGATGGCTCAGCCTGTAGAGTACTTTCCTTATAGGTCTGCTGACCTGAGTTTAATCTCTAGAACCCACATAAAAGCAAGATATAGTAATGTGCCAGCTGTGATCCCAGCACTCCTATGGGAACATGGGAGATAAAGGCTGGGAGTGGCAGAAACAAGAGACTCTTCAGAATGAGCTGTGACACCATGGAGGAAGCACACCCGTCAAGGGCAGTGTGTGGGATGGAATGCACTCTCTCGATTAAATAAAAGCAAATACACAATCTAAACACTATCGCCTGTTCGGAACATGAATGTCCCAAGAAGAAACACTGTTATTATACTTTAAACAGAAAACTCACCCTTTCCATTTAACATTAGAAACTAAATGTAGAGAGCTCAGAGACTGAACAAGTATACAGGAGACACTAGGCACAGAACAAAGCGACGAGAGGAACACAAAGAAATCAAACACAGTGCTAAAAGCATGTTAAGACATCTTTTTGCTACTATTCAGTTTCTTATGAAATAGAAATATACACCTCAATTTTGGACAAAATGAACTGAAACTCATGTCCCTGAGGAAGACACGAGTCTCTTCCAACTCTGAAAACATCGGGGCCACATCCAGAGCACTTTTTTCAGACATTACTTTGTTGAGCCTATGATACATGCCTGCAGCCCTAACACTTTGGGGTGTAGACAGAAGAAGCAACAGTTCAAGGTCATCCTCAGCTATATAAGTTTAATGTCGCCTAGCTATATAAAACCCTGCCCCCAAAACATGAAAGAATGAGTACTCTGCTTCATGGTCACCCTGATGTAAGTAGTTGCCGCCATGATGCTCAGTCTCACCTCAAGCCCACAACAGTGTAGCCAGCTGAGCATGAAGTAGAACCTGAGACGTAGAACCAAAAATCAAGGCTTCCTCCTTACAATTTTATATCCCTTAGGTATTTGGCACAGATAGAAAAACAAGCACAGGATTGTGAGTATAAAAATGCAGACTGCAATCCTAACACTAAGAGGCTTCAAGTACGAAGTTAGCAGCCAGTTCAAGGCCAGCCTGGTCTATACTGCAAAATCAGGTTGGCAGAGTCTAGAAAGATGTCTCAAGAAAAAAAGGGTAAAGGGTAGAGACACTGCTCTTACATGTCCCAACAGACCAAAGTGAAGTGGGGCACTGTTTAGCAAACCTTAAGAACAGATAACCAACTTTCTAAAGGCATTTAGCCAAACAGCCTGAGCTCTAGCCATTCATCTCTCAAAGCTTCTGGCCCTGAAACACAAGAGCCTCAGAAACACTTTTAAAGACCAGGTAGATCAGGCTGACCTAATCTACAACACATTTTTAAAAACATAACAAGCTAGGTATGGTGACTCTAGGCTTAGAATTCCAGCACTCTGGAGGTTGAGGCAGGAGAATTGTCAAGAGTTTGGAGCCCTGCCATACTACAGAAAAGCTATCTTGGGAGATGAGAAACAGCACATAACACTTGCACAAACCTGTGCCTTTATTCTAAAAGCAGAGCATGATGGCGTGTCCCATACTCCTAGCTTACAAGAGCAGTAGAAGGTAAAGAAAGGGACACAATACTACAATTCTGGTACTTGGGAGGTTGAGGCAGGAAAACATATAGTTGAGGGCTAACCTAGGCTACAGAGTGAGACAAACAAAAAGAACTAGATAGCTCAGAGGGTAAAGGGCACTTGCCACCAAACCTGAGACCCTAAACCAACTCCCACAATCCCTAGAATCAAAGACCTAAGCAGTGTGTGGGGCACATGTGACTGCAAACACATATATTAATCTAATTTTAAAACTTGTAATTGGGTTGACAAGATGGCTCAGTAAGTAAAGATACCTGCTGCCAAGCCTGAAAAAAATGAGTTCACTCTCAAGAACCCACATGATGGAAAAGAAAGAACTTCCACAGCTGTCTGTCTTGAACTTCCATATACACAATGTGGCACAACCAACAAACAACCCCCGTACCGCCCTCCCCAAAACACACACACACACACACACACACACACACACACACACACACACACACACATACACACACACACACACACACACACACACACACACACACACACATATACACACACACACACACACACACACACACACACACACACACACACACACACACAAAAAGATGTGACTTCCCAACCAGCCAGAGCTACAGTGAAAGCTGGTCTCAACACCCCAAGAAAAAGAACTGAGCACAACAACAGAGAATGACCATGCAGAAGGGAAAAGTGTGAGGAGGGTGCAAATAACAACCCGCAAGGACATGTCTGCAGCGGTGCTTTACTAAGTACTTACTCTTAAATGCACTGCCATACAATTCACACAAAGCTCAGACTACTGATGAATCCCTGACTCCAAGTGCTGGAGATCTGGACTTGGTTGTGGCTTTCCCTACAACAGATCCACTCACTCTCTAAAACTTTTTGTAGCAACTGCCCAATCAAAAACACGCCATCATTCTACGTTAAAATGGAAAGTTAACTTGCTGCCTACTCTCTGAAAGCAAGCAAATAAATTACAATACCTCACTTACCAAAACAATTCCTATATATTCAAACAGCATTTAAGCAGTAAAAAGAAATCTGGGCAGAAAAGGAACAAGGACCATCTTAAAGGTACCATAACAAGTATTTACTATTAATTCTGGGGGATAAAGAGATGGCTCAGTGCTTAAGAGCACTTGCTGCTCTTACAGAGGACCATCAGAGTTCAGTTCCCAGTAACACCCATATTCCCAGTAATTGCCATACTCATTACCACCTCGAACTCCAGCTAGGGGGATCTGATGTTCTCTTCCGGCCTCCACGGTCACACTTACATGCACATACTCTTTACACGCACAAACATTTTAAGCATTAATTCTCTCAGGTATACTGGTTTATTCCCATAATCTAGGAACTCACAAGGCTGAGACAGAAAGATTAACTAGAATTTGGGACCAGTCAAGGCCACACACTAAGTTCCAGACTTTCACAAGGAGCTTGGCTTTATTAAACAGTAACTTAGCAACAGGGAGCTAACCTCAGATTCTAAAGATGACTAATTAACTAGTCACTTGTTCTATGTCAATCATACTAGTTATTTAAACACAGCTACTTTTCCCTTTTTAAAGTCAGGTTGGCCTGAAATAATCAACCCTCCTGCCTCAGCCTGCTGGGTGCTGAGACTGCAAAAACAGGACAAGATGCCTGGCTTATACTAAAAACTCATGAAAAGATGGGTCATCCGTCCAATATTTAGTAAGCAGCAGTGGTCATCGATCAAACAAATGATGTAATAAGTCTCACCCAAGGGTTAAATAAACAAAGTATGATGAAGCCCAAAACCAAACTGTTAATTCTAGGTTGTCTGTGGAAGGAAAAGACATGTCATTACTTGGTCAAAGACTAGGTCACTTTCCCTGTCTTAAGGGTGTTGCATTTATTTAATTGTATGTGTGTTTTGTCTGTGCGTATGTGTGTGCCTAGGGAGTCAGAAGAATGTTGAATACCTCACAACTGGAGTTCCAAATGGTTTTCGAGCAGATACATGGGTGCTAGGAACCAAACATGGGCTCTTTTCAAGAGCAACAAGTGCTGTTAACTGCTGAGCCAACTCTCTACTCCTAAGGGTGTTCTAACTGCCCCACTACTACAAACTCAAAGGGGGTAAAGGGAACACACCTGCATCAACTTAACAAGGACACCTTGAAAATTAATGGACACTGGAGTGCATCAGAAAAACCAAAGATACATTCAATTGACAATATTGAATATTAATTCCAAGCAGTACAATTTATATGTGGTGACTCATGCCTCTAATCCCAGCATTGGGAGGCTTAGGAAAAAGGATCAGAGTTTAAAGCCAGCCTGGGCTACATAAACACTACTGTCAAAAACCATAAATATTTATTATAATCAAAATAAGTAGAACCTATTTCTTAACCATAAAACTGTAAAAACGGTCATAGACTATAAAATGGCTTATGAATGCAATCTAGAAAGAACCCAAATTTGAAAGACAATTCTGAAAAGTTATCAAAAAACCTCTCTTCCCCAAATCTTTCAATTTCCACAAATGAAAACACTATATAATTTTGGGCTCTGTGATAGTTAACCTTCATTGACAATTTGAATGGATTTGGGATTACCATGGAAACACACTTCTGCATCAAGAAGGATGTTTCCAACAAGATTTAACTAGGGAAGACTAACCCTGAATCTAGGTGACATCATCATAAGGGTCAGATCCCCATACTCTACACAAAGAAAAGAAACTGAACACCAATACTCGTCTTATTTGCTAACTGCAGTATTCAATGCTGATACAGCTTGTGCCACGACTTCCCACCCTGACAGAGTCTACCTTCGAATGCTGGGCCAAAAGTTGTCTCTATCTCAGCCTGCACACGAATGCTACTATACTCTGTAGTCACTAAAGCTAGCTACTTTTTAAAATCTAGGTACTATCAATGCACTCCTAGCTGCTCAGGAGAATCACTTGAAGCAAGAAGTACTTAGGCCAGCGTGGGTAACAAGATCTTTCTCTTGTCCTTTTTAAAAATAGCATGTGCTGGGCATGGTAGCAGCACATGCTCTGAATCTCAGCACTCCAGAAGCAAAGACAGGCAGATCTTAAGAGTTCGAAGCCAACACAGTGAGTCCCAGGACAGTCAGGACTATACAGTGAACACCATCCAAGAAAAGCAATAGTGAATAAATTCTTTGAGAACTCCATACAATGTATTTTGATCATAGTCATCTGTTGTTCCCCTAATGCCTCCTAGATCCACCAAAACCATTCCCTAAAACAAAAACATAATCGAGATCCCAGGTTCCACTGTAATATTATTACACTCATCTATTACAGTAATATAGTAAGTACATGCTCCACATACCAAACAAACTTGAATGTTTCCCCTTTGTAGTACGGGGGGGGGCGGACACTCCTCTACTAAGTCATATCCCTAGCCATTTTAAAACCATGTTTTTAGCTGAGAGGCAGGCAGATCTCTGTGAGTTCAGGACCAGTCTGGTCTACAGATTTGAGTTCCAGGACAGCCTGAGGGGTGGGGTGGGGGTGGGGAATCACTTGAACCTTTCTTATTGGTTATCATTATTTTATGTGTAGGTGATCTGAGATAGCATGGCACAGCTCACACATGGTGAACACAAAACCCTATGGACTGATGAGCTCCTTCCACCTTTACTTGGATCCCAGGGACTGAACTTGGTTGCACTTCATCTGCTGAGCCATCTCACTCACCTGCCCCAAAGCTAATTTTAGACATACATGGACAAGTTTGGGATGCTGGCACACCCCTGTAATCTCAGCAAGGGAGAAATGCCAGTTTGTAACCAGCCTGCAATGCATAACAAGCCCCTAACCAATCAACCAACCTCCCCTGCAAACATCTAGGAAATCTGGCTGGAGAGATGGCTCAGCAGTTAAGAGCACTCTGCTCTTCCAGAGGTCCTGAGTTCAATTCCCAGCAACCACATGGTGGCTCACAACCATCTGTAATGGGATCTGATGCCCTCTTCTGGTGTGTCTGAAGACAGCTACAGCGTACTCATATAAGTAAAATAAATAAATCTTTAAAAAAAAACAAAAAACAAAAACACAAACTAGGAAATCAAACATGGTTCCCAGCACAATATGGAATATAATACTAGGATGAGAATCCCACATGGAATCCAGAGCTCACTTACATATCAAGCTACAAATCAGAACCTTCAAAATTAACAAGCATCAGACTGGCAAGATAGTTCAATATGTAAAGGTACCTGTCACCAAGACCTGATAACCTATGTTCAATTCACAGGACACACAGGTAAAAGAACTCACTGGTTCTTCTCTGACCTTCATATGCCCTTGGTGGCATACACTCACTACTCACACACACACACAACAGTCAACCCCCTCCACCCATAGACACACAAGTAGACAGTAATAAAAAAAAAAAAAAAAAAAACTACCAAGGACATCAAACTTAACCAATTTTAAGGAAAAGTGCCTTAGTATTGGATATTATAAAACACTGACAAAAAGTAACTTGGAAGAAAAAAGGGTTTACTTCAGCTTACACTTTAGGGTCCATGATGAAATCAGGGTAGGAACTCAAGCAGGAGCCTGAAGTCAGGAATTAAAGCAGAGGCCATGGACGGAACAGAGGCTTACTGGCTTGTCTGATTTCTTATACAACTCGGACCATCTGCCCAGATATGGCACCACCCCAGTGGGCTGGGCCCTCCCATATCACTCATTAGAAAATACCCTTCAGACTTCCCTACAGACTTGCCTACAGGCAATATGATTCATTTTCTCAACTGAGGTTATTTTTCCCTGATAACTTCAGCTTGTGTCAAATAAACAAAAAACTAACAAGGACAGAAAGTAACAGTCTCTGCCACTACTTTCTACATTATGAGTTGATACTGTACAATCTGTTAAAAGTGGTTGTACACAGTGTACATACAGAATTAAAGACACAAAGAAATGAGAACTAGCTAAGCATACAAATGGTCTTGTTTTCATGAAAAGTAGATTTCTAAAACTTGCCTAGAGGCAAATGAAGGTAAAATCTAAGTGTACTGATAGCATTAAGTTGACTTACCAAATATGAAATGTTTTGTTGAACCAAAAATTTTAAGTTATGTTATTAAGCCAGAAAGATATTCTTGCCTTAAGTAAAAAAGATGAAGGTGTTCAGGGAAAAGCAATCAAGCATGCTCATAAATATGCTTAATAGAGAACAGCACTCCAGAAACCAGAACCAGCATGCAGAGCAGCAAGTCACCTACAACATTAACCTCCAATTTTGGTGCTGAGACGATATCTCAGTCAAGTGCTTAACACACAATCATAAAGATCTGAGTTCAAATTCCTACTTATTTTCGGTTGGTGCATGGAAAAGAGAAGAGGAGGAGGGAGGGGAAGGGAGGGGAAAGAGGGAGGCAGACTTCTTGGCAGGATAGAGGAAGGGACAAGAGATGGAGTGCCTATGAGTAGTACTCATACACACGCATGAAACACCACAAAACCCATTATTTTATTTATTAAAAGAATCTACAATGTTTGCTAATAATAAACTACTGTCTCCTGTCTTTGAGGCAGGACCCTTTATGAAGTAGCTTAAGCTGTACTCAAATCTAAAAGCCTCTCCCTCCACTTCTAGAGCTGAGATTATAGGTATGCATTACTATCGGGGCACTTCAAGGACCCGCACCCTGGGATTCCTAATGCATTCCTCACCACTGCCTTTATACCATCAGTACCAATGTCAAGAGCAAAACCAACAGAAGCTCTTAACCCTGTTAAAAGGATCTCAGTAATGCCCAGTACCTTCCCAACTGCACCAGCAGACCATACTAAGCCAAAGCCACATTGTATCTCCAGCAGGACCCAGCTCTACCTGACTCTAGGCAAGTCCCTCATCGCCCCATTCTTACTGGTAAA
Organism: Rattus rattus; assembly: GCF_011064425.1. NCBI lineage: Eukaryota > Metazoa > Chordata > Mammalia > Rodentia > Muridae > Rattus > Rattus rattus. Next base: position 123,438,102 of record NC_046160.1, on the reverse strand, counting down.
AGTCCTTATACACCCACAAGAACTCCAGTCTTCTAAGTCTCACCAAATAGTTCTTCCAACAGCTTCAACAATACTCTGAGAGTGCAGCATGGATGCTAAGTCACTGGCACTGGTACAAAGAATAATATGGTCACTAGCATATGGCATACAGCATAGAATGTCCATAATGATATATACTTTGCATTAATGCAGTGGTTCTTAAACCAACCAACTATGCCCCTCGGGGTACATCTGGAAAAGTCTGGAGACATCTGTATGCTTGCCATTGTGAAAAGTTCCTAGGGTAAAGCTGTTGACCTCCACTAAGCAAGTCAGAGGTACTATTTACACACCCACGAAGACATGGGATGCCCCCCTGAAATTACCAGAGTTAGATATCAACTGTCTTAATGGAGAATGCAGAAATTTCAAATATTTTTAAAAAGCTTTTCCTTCCTCCATAACTTTTCTAAGTTTCACCACTACAGCAATCAAAAACAAATTATGTATGTAATATTATACAAAACCTATTCCAGCGAGAATGTTTTGCAATGATTCAATCCATTCTGACCATTCACCTGAGGCTGTCTATGCTTCAACCCCCAACTTACATGTCCAAATTTAACAGGCACACCAAAAACCACACTGGATATCAAACACAAAATATCCAAGAAATCTGAACTCAAAAGATCAAAGGTAACAATCATGGCAAGGGATGCTGGAACACAGAAAAACAAGTCACGGAGAGGTGAGCTCAGTTACAGAGCCCTCAAAAAAACAATTAATGAGGAAGAAGGCCTGTCCTCCTGAACCAGGCAGTTTTTGGTTTCCCTGGATTAAGACAGAACAGCTTGTAGGAAACTGGCTGTAGAGTTCAACACACAAAAAAGGGGTCATGTGCACATCAGTCTGTCTTGGCTCCATTTATTTCCCGTCTAAAGTAAACAGCAGACTGAAACTTAAAGCACAGAACTGGACATGTAGACAAGCTCATGTAGGTTCTTTGGACTGTTCCACTTTCAGAAGTCTACTGAAGTAAAATTTGCAACAGAAACCTGTCCTCTCCTTCCTACCTTCACTCCCAGACACAAGTTAACATCATTTCTAATCTGAAGTCTTCCTTTTAGGGCGTGTGTGTGTGTTTTGGCACTGATGTATCAGAAGAACAGTCTGGATGAGCTAATACAAGGTTATTATGTGACAACACCCCACTTATTCACATCTATTTGAATCCCACTGAAAAAAAACCAAACATATTTATAGATCCTATTCTCGTGCCCCTTTATCTTAATGAGTCAACGGTAACTTTATGAATTTTACATCTGTACACTCTGCTTAATTAAGCCCAACAAATGTTATCACTACAGAAATACAGCTGACATGCGTCTGGACTAAACACCAGGGTCGAGTGAAGCTAGCAAGCTAGCGCATGAAATCCATTTTTAAATTATTAAGTACGATCCCGAGCTTTCATAGTGAGGCTATGTCCAAAATTATCTGCCTCTCTCGTTGTGGTAGAAAAGCAGTCGCACAAACCTAAGCCTTTACACCAAGATATGTTAAACGGAATACAAAGCCCTCATCTACTCTTGAATCGCAACAATGGGTTTCCAAATAGCTTCCTTAGGAGGGAAAGGAGAGGAGAAATTAAGTAAAAAGAATCACACCAAAGTGTGTAAAGTAGACCTAGTGACATTAAAAGGCCTAAGTGAATTAGCTCAAAGCGTACACTCGGAATCACAACATAAGTGACCCGAGAGCTGGAGGGATCAGGTAGTGCTCCGAAGCCAGGTTGCCTAGTCACAACAAAGCAGAGAAGGCGCCGCCCGCAGCCCGGCGTTCCGGAGCAGCCCCCGGCCCGCCAGCGCGGCCCGGTTGCTCACCCGCTTCGAGGAGGAAAGCGGAAGTAGGGAACTAGGGGGCTGGACGGCGCCATGGTGAAAACGGGACAGGAAGGAACCCGGGAGACGCGGCCCGCCAGTCCGCGCAGGGCACCGTTCCGCTTTGAGATCTTGCGGGGACCCGCGCCCGAGGAGCCGGAAGCCGCGGCCCTGGGCGCCCGTGCGCCTCCCCTCCCCCTCCGCCACCCCCGGGGCCCGGCCGGCGTGCGCCTCACTCAGCACGCCAATCACTTACAACGGCATCGTCTCCGGCGCCGGCACCGCCCAGTCACTTCCCCCCCGCGACCGCTGCCGTCCTGGGCATGATCCACCGAGGCGGGAGGGACGGCGGCCTGCCTCAGCCCCAGGGCCAACCCAGTCCTGCACCCACGCCCCGCCGCTTTAAGCGCTTCTCCTCCTTCCCCTTCGTCCTAACATGGCGCCCGAGCGCTACCACAGCAACGTTCTAGAATCGCTGACGCCGTCACGCACACCGAGCGCACGCCTGCGCACTCGCTGCACGGCGCCACAAGGCCCGACGGGAAATGTAGTTCTTGAAGCGAGTCAGCGCTCTTTCTCCGGTGATCTCATGCGTTCGTGGTAGTGCGTGGGATTGGTACGAGAGGCTCCGAGCGACAGGCAGTAGTTCATTCGCTTGGCGACGCCGTCCTGGCGAATGAGAGTGACGCAGCCGTGGCAGCGATGAGAAGGGGGCGCGGCCCAAGCAGGCGCCACGTGCGGTGCAGCCCAAGCGCGGGGGATGCCTGGGACCGTGGGCTGTTCCTTGCCAGTTGTCCCACAGCTTCGTGGGAGAACTGCCTACGAAACATCGTTGCGAGGACTTAAATGCGTTGGAGCTCGGTACAAAGCCTGACCCAGAAGTGTGGCTGTGGATCCCCCTCCCTTGATGATGACTCTCTGCATCTCTGTTGCCCAGACCTGTGCTTCTGATGCCAAATGAACAAATGTGTAGAGCAGGAGATTCTAGACCATGATTTAATAGGCGATAATTTAATAAAATTGGCAGTAGCCATTGGGATTTTGGTGGGGTTTTGTTTTTTGGGGTTTTGTTTGTTTTATAAGACAGGATCCCATGAAGCTGGCTAGCCCTTAGTTTCTGATCCTTCTGCCCCCAGCCCCTGAGCGTTGGCTTTACAGGCACGGAACACCACCACTGTGATAGATCGGAATATACCTCTGGGCCTTGTCTCAATGCTTAAGAGTTAATGTAGTTGGGCAGATGGAGGTCCTGGAAGGAGGAACCATCCCTCATATGATGGATTCATCTTAAGAGGTTTGGTGTGATATGCTCACCATTCTATTCTGAGTAGTCATTCCAAGGCCCAACTATTCCCTGTCCTTCTCATAGCCTAAGGAAGAAGCCTTTTTAAAAAATTTATCTCATGTATGTGGGTACACTGTCACTGCCTTCAGACACATCAGAAGAGGGGCATCAGATCCCCACTACAGATGGTTGTGAGCCACCATGTAGAATTGAACTCAGGGCCTCTGGAAGAGAGGTCAGTGCTCTTAATCGCTGAGTCATCTCTCCAGCCCAGGAAGAAGCTTCCTAAAGTCCCGGGACTTAGGCCTTCCTTACTCTCTCTAAAGCTGCTTCCCCATCATGTGTCTTCCGTCGGCTGACCTCCATGCTAGCTTATCTCAAATGTCATGGCTTTTCCCCCTCTTCTCCTGGCAGCTGGGAGATTTACAGTTTGCCTGCCCTAGAGATCTTCTTTTTAAACTCTTATCTTCAGGCTTCCATTTGCTCCTCTTCTTAAATTCTTTTATCAATGAGACTAAGAACCCCAAGAAGTTCCCACAGTGTCCCTGATAATCCTATGGTAGCTCCCGGTAGATATCCACTCACTTCTTTCCCGACCTTTCATTAACAATCGGGAGAAAAATGAACCTGGTCCTGCACCCTTAGATGCCATCAGTGGGGACTGAACTCTGGGTTTTGTGCTTGCTAGAAGAGCTACGCTACCATTAGGGTTTTAGCAAAGACTCTTGGGTGGGACCTACCTTTGCTACTGCACTCACAGAGATCTGCCTGCCTCTGGCTCCAGAGTGGGGGGTGGGGGTGGGGATCAAAGGCATGCAGAAGTACTGCCAGGCACCACGTTATTTAAATATTTAAGACGATCTCGATCTCTCTCTCTCTCTCTCTCTCTCTCTCTCTCTCTCTCTCTCTCCCTCTCTCTCTCTCTCTCACACACACACACACATATACACACACACAACACATTAAAACTAACCTGCTTAACCAATAAAAGAAACCAGTTTCTTCAGGATAATGCTAGAGATTTTTACCAGACTTTTATTTTTAATGGAGGAAAATCACAACATGACTGTACTGAGAAATTAATTAGTGGTGCATATTCAGCACTTTGTAGTGATAGGGGTGGGGTGGGGGTAGCAGGATTTACCTCGACCCACATGTTTCCCATCACAAGCTCTTCAGTTCCCTTAGTGGCTAGAATACTGGCCCTATCCTCAAGAGCAACCTTGCAGGAGCCGATCACAGCTGATGTCGTGGGTTTCAACAAGCATGGGTGGTTCTAATTTCTTTCATTTTGGACACTGTTGGAGCATATAACTCTGTGTTATAACTTAAGTTCCTACAAACGTGTTAATGTGCAGAATTGTGACTGACATAAGAGTAATATTACTGGTCCCTAAGCTATGCAGGTGTGCCTTATCTGTTTACTTTTCAAATATCATTTCAATGGGATAGTAGTTATTAGTTGCAATGTGGTTTTCTAATGATTCCACTTCACTAGGATTCCCCCTCACTACTCCCTCCACCCAACTCCCCCCCAAAAAACCCCTAGGAAGGCATTTTTAAAAGCAGTTTTTCAAATTACAAGTTTAACTTGAGCTCTCCCTCTGAAGCTCCCACACTGATGAGTCTTTACTGCATTTCGGGATTGTTCTTGAAGAGATACTCGGCCTAGAATAGAAAGGAAACAATGTATCTTTTCATGTGAGCAAGCATGGAGTGCCCACCTCCTGGGGTGTGTGTGTGGGTGCCTGCGTGTGTGTGTGTGTGTGTGTGTGTGTGTGTGTGTGTGTGTGTGTGTGTGTGTGTGTGTTGTGTGTGTGTGTGTCCACCCACTGGTTGTGTGTGTGTGTGTCCACCCACTGGTGTTGTGTGTGTGTGTGTGTGCACGCACCCACTGGGGTGAGTGTGTGTGTGTGTCCACCCACTGGTGTGTGTATGTGTCCACCCACTGGGGTGTGTGTGTGTGTGGTGTGTGTGTGTGTGATGTGTGTGTGTGTGGTGTGTGTGTGTGTGTGTGTGTCTGTATGTGGGGGGTGGGGGGTGTGTGTGTGTGTGGGTGTGTGTGTGTGTGTGTGTGAGTGTGTGTGTGTGTGTGTGTGTGTGTGTGTGAGTGTGTGTGTGTGTGTGTGTGTGTATGTGTGTGTGTGTGTGTGTGTGTCCACCCACTGGGGTGTGGGTGTGTGTGTGCATGTGTGAGTGTGTGTGTGTGTGTGTATGTGTCCACCCACTGGGGTGTGTGTGTGTGTGTGTGTGTGTCCACCCACTGGGGTGTGTGTGTGTATGTGTGAGTGTGTGATATGTGTGAGTGTGTGATGTGTGTGTGATGTGTGTATGTGATGTGTGTGTGTGGGATGTGTGTGTGTGTGTGTGTGTATGCACTCTCTGGGGTGAGTGTGTGTGGATGTGTCCACCCACTGGGGTGTGTGTGTGTGTGTGTGTGTGTGTGTGTGTGTGTGTGTGTGATGTGTGTGTGTCCACCCACTGGGGTGTGTGTGTGTGTGTGTGTGGTGTGTGATGTGTGTGTGTGTGTGTGTGTGTGACTGGGTGTGTGTGTGTCCACCCACTGGGGTGTGTGTGTGTGATGTGTGTGTGTCCACCCACTGGGTGTGTGTGTGTGTGTGTGAGTGTGTGATGTGTGTGTGTCTGTGTATGTGTGTGTGTGTGATGTGTGTGTGTCCACCCACTGGGGTGTGTGTGTGTGTGTGTGTGAGTGTGTGATGTATGTGTGTGTGTGATGTGTGTGTGTATGTGTCCACCCACTGGTGTGTGTGTGTGTGTGTGTGTGTCCACCCACTGTGGTGTGTGTGTGTGTGTGTGTATGTGAGTGTGTGATGTGTGTGTGTGATGTGTGTGTGTGATGTGTGTGTGTCCACCCACTGGGTGTGTGTGTGTGTGTGTGTGTGTGTGTGTGTGTGTGTGTGTGTGTGTGTGTGTGTGTAGCAATCAGAAGACAAGCTCAGGTGTCAGGTCTTAACTTCCACACCTTGCCTAAGACAGGCCCTCTGTTGTTGGCTAATGTGTGCATCAAGCTAGCTGGCCTGTGAGGGTCTGGGGACTACCCCATCCCTGCAGTTGTTTCTCTCACTGAGGACCTGGGTTTGATTCTCACCCCAACACCTGTGCTCACAAACTGTAACTCCAGTACCAGGAGTCGCCGCCTCTGCTTTTGCACTGCACACACGTGAAGGCAAAATAACCGTATATGCAAACTAAATAAAACTTTTTTTTAAAACAAAAATTGTTTAAAAGAAGTCTTACGCTCTCTCCTCTTCAAGATGTAATAAACGCTTTGCTGCAGAAGGAAAAAAAAAAAAAAAAAAGAAGTCTTACCAGAAAATCCACGGGGTCTTCGGGTCTCACCTTGCAGCACTCATTGAGGCCCTGCATGAGGGTAGGCATCACGTAGGTCATCAGGTAGTTTCTCAGGGGGATGGACTGTGCCTCCAGCAGCTCTCTCTCTTCTCGCTTCACTTCCTCCAGCCGTTTACTCTAAGGACACGAAGCACACAGGCATGTGGAGATGTGCCGTCAGGAAAGGTGGAGCAGGAGAGCATTTAGCACTGTTGTCCCCACAGGGCAGTGAGACTAGACCCTGCTGAGCAATGTCATCGTGGCATTTCCGGTCAGCACAGAAGGGTGGAATGGTGCTAGTCCGAAGCCAGATGCACTGAGAAAACCAACCGTGGGCTAGCTAACTCTCTCTTTGCACTGTTTTAGTTTTGATTCCTCTGCCTCTTCAAAGCATATAAAAAGCTTTCTGTCTGCTGTTGTTTGTGTATAACGTACCGGGCTTCACTGGGGCATTTTGAAACATAATTTGCTTCCGTTCATCTTCTTCCCCAAGCCTTCTCTTCCCCTATCCCTCTGCTGCTCACTGGACCTGCCCATCCCCAGAGCCTTTTCTCCTTCTGCCCACCTCACAATCTTCTCCTCCCCTAACTCGGGTCCTTTCTAGTCTAGTGACTTCTGCCACTCTCGCCCTCACACATATGAAGGCGTTAAAAGTGGAGAGTCATGTATCAGGAAGGACGTGGTATCTGTGTGAGTCTGGACCGCTTTCCTCAATACAATCATTTCCAGATCCTTCCATGTTCTTGCAGTTTTCAGTTTTTTTTTTTCTTTACAATCGAGCACGATTCTATTGTCCTCCCTAACCATCAGTTGATGGACACCTAGGCCGAGTGGACAGCAAACAGAACAATAGAGATTGATGTTTACTGTAGGAAGCTCTGGGGCACTGGGGAGATGGCTCTGGTTAAGAGCATGGCTCACGCAGAGGGCCCTCGCTTGATTCCTGGTGCACACTCACAAGGTGGCTTACAACTGTCTGTAGCTATAGTCTGTTAAATCTAGGGACCTGGTGCCACCTTTCTGCCTCTCTGGGACTCAAAGTCATAGTGCGCATATAATTACAGGTGAAATTCTCATACACACATCAAATAATACAAAGTAAATTCTTTAAAGGCCCGTGGCATACAGGCAAGTCCACTTTTAAAAAAACTTTTGAATCTTTGCTGGTCATAAGACCATTCTATCTTCATCCATGTATGCTTTGTTGTAGGCATATATGGGAATGTATGAGAGGGGTGAGGGCGCATGCCACCGTGCATTGTAGAGGTCAGAGGGCAACTTTCGAGGGTTGGTTCTCTGCTCTCTCTGCTCACTGTGTAAGTCCTGGAGATGGAACTCCAGTTGTCAGTCTTGTGCCGCAAGCCTCTTCACCTGCTGAGCCATCTAGCTGGCCCTCAGGTTGCATTTATTGACAAAACCTTGTCTCTGGTATGAAAAACAACTTGGCCATGGTATATGATCTTTTCCATTTTTTCCCCTAGGCATATGTACATGTGTGTATAGTTGTGCTCATGTGTGCATGTGTGTGTGTGTTGGCCAGAAGAGTGTCTCAGATGTCATCCTCTGGAACACTGTCTACCTACTTTGAGATGGGGATAGGATCTTTCAATGACCTGGGGCTCACCAATCAGGGTAGACTGTCTGACTATCAAGTCCCAGAGATCCTGTTGATTCTGACTCCCCAGATCGTGCTACCATGCCTGGTAGTTTGATCCAGTTTCTGGGGCACAGCAGTGAGGACAGAGCTTCACAGCTTTCATGCTGCCATTCTCAGGAGCATGAGGAGTTCCCTGTGTGTGTGTGTGTGTGTGTGTGTGTGTGTGTGTGTGTGTGTGTGTGTGATAGGGTGTGAGGTTTCACAGGTACCCAAAAGGACAGAACGGGTGCTGGATCTCCTGAACGTGGTTTCCAGCTCCCTGGCCTGGGCTCTGGAAACGCAACGCTTCTGGAAGAGCAGCAGATGATTTTACTGCTCGAGCCACTTCTCCAGGTCCAGATCCAGCCCCTCATCTTTTAGGGACCTTGACTAAGGCCAAACCCGGAATTCTGGCCTTGACACAGAAAAGGATTTCAGGCCTAATCAGTTGTTACCGGAGGTTTTATCAAAGGCATCAAAAAAAGCCTCAAGCAAGGGAGTTTCGGAAAACCAGAGAGCTCGGAAGGAAGAGCCCACGCGTGGGTGTGTGCTTATCAAGGGAGTGAGGCCTGCTCAGGCCTCTTACACGGTCCTTGAAGGAAAGCCACAGTGAGCTATGGCAGCCACATGCGACATTTATCTGCCTCTTGACTTATGCCTCAAAGGTGGGTAAGAATCATTCTCGGTTTCCTCTCTCTCTGATGAGTGAAGTTGCAGGTGGCTTAGATGGGAATATAACCCAATGAAGGTGAAGCCAGGGACCACGGGGATCACACAACGGATGTCCATGCTTTCCCCTCCCATGGGGTTTCCAGGGAGATTCCTAAAAAATGGTAGGTTTGTACCTGGGAAGGGAGAAAGGTCTGAAGCAGCTGCCAACTGTCCCGGAGCCTTCGTTTATTGCTGGTGACAGCCAACCTCCTAGAGAGTGGCTCTTCTCCTTTCCCACTTCTCCACGCCTTCCCCTGTCTTTCTGCTCAGAGGACAACACCACTCAGGACCCCCTGCTTCCAACACAAGCATTTCAGGGGCTAAGTGACCCCGGCCCTTGTTCCCTGCTACAAGTTTCTTCACACTGCCTTCTTCTGTTCTGTATTTGTTGTGCCCTTGAGAGAGGGTCTCATGGAGCCCAGGCTGGCCTCAGACTTGCTTCTAGAGGAAGCGGATGATTCTCTTGCCTCCTCTCCCACACGTGTTGGGAGTACATCTGCACAGCTCCATACCTGGATTTCTTAATATGTCCTTGAGTTGTGCTTTCAAACATTTTGTTGAGAATTTTCGCAACTGTGCTCACCAAGGAAATTGGTTTTTTTCCCCTTTTTCTTTTTATTCTATCATTATTGGATTTTAGTATCAAGGTAAAACTTGGCATTGTAGAATGAGTTTGGTAGAGTTCCTTCCCATACTAGTTAATGGACCGAGCCAATAGTATTCAATTCTTCCTTATAAGCTTGGTAAAGGGCTAGTGAGGTGGCTCGTAGGAGTGCTGGTTGCAAAAGCAAAACTACAGTCGAAACCTCCTGGATTCCACATAAACAGTCAAGCATGGGGACTAGAGAGATGGCTCAGTGGTTAAGAACACTGCCTACTTTCCCAGAGGAGCTAGATACGATTCCCAGCACCCACACAGCAGCTCACAACCATCTGTTAACGCCAGTTCCCGAGCATCCAATGCCCTCTTTTGGCCTCTGTGAACACCAGTCCCAGACACGGTACATAGACATACATGTAGGCACAGTTGCATGTGTGCTGTAACCCCAGCTGGAGGTGGTGGGGTACAGAGACAAGAGAAGTGCCAGGGCTTGCTGGCATAGGTCCAGCTTAACTTCCAGTTCCATGATAGACCCTGTCTCAAGGGAATAAAGTGGCGAGTGATAAGCAGGACATCTAACAAACACCTCTGGCTTCCGAATGGTCACACATATAACACACACACACACACACACACACGGGGGAGGTTGGGAGGACTCAGCAGCAGCAAATCCATCTGGATCTGAGCTCTTTTTAAGAGAGATTTTTTAGTTACTGCTTCAATTCCACTACTCATTGCATTAGTGATTTATAACTTCTGGGTTTAATTTTGATAAGTCATATGAATTTCAAGATTTATCCATTTATTCTAGGGTTTACAGATTTGGGGAATATACATTTTTGGAAGATTCCCTCATGTGCGTCCAGATTTCTTGGGGGTGGGGAGACAGCTCCCTTTTTATCTCTAATATCATTAGATTTATCTCTTCTTTTGATAAGAGTTTGTAATTAATATTTATTTATTTGTTTATTTATTTATTTATGTGATTTGAGCCAGGGTTTCTCTGTGTAACACCGGTTGTCCTGGAACTAGCTCTGTGGACCAGGCTGGCCTTGAACTCACAGAGATCCATCCACCTCTACCTCCTGAGCACTAGGATTAAAGGCGTGTGCCAGCACTGCCAGGCTGGGTTTGTCAGTCTTAGTGTTTCCAAGAGCCAGTTTTGTTTGATTAATCCTGTAGGTTGATGTTGTTCTTCCATGCTCTGGTTCGTTCATTTCCATCCTGATCTTTCTCTCCTGCCATCTGCAAGGGTTGAGTCAGTGTCTTGTTTCTGTCAAGCCCTAAGGTGCCTCCTTATGACATTTATCTGTGATCTTGCCTTTCTGTTGTTGGTTTGTTTTTTGGGCGTTCATTTGGTGTGTGTGTGTGTGTGTGTGTGTGTGTGTCTGTGTCTGTGTTGGATTTTTGGTTTGTCTTTTTTCTGAGTCAAGGTTTCTCTGGCTCTCCAGTGAGAGGAACTTGCTCTGTAGACCAGGCTGGCCTTAGGCAACTCCCGCTGGCCTGGAACCCTATACCCCAGGCTACAGACTATGATGGGCTTGAACTTACAGAAATTTGCCTTCTGAGTGCTGTTGCTAAAGGAATGTGCCACCATGCTTGAATGTCCGATGTTTTATTTGTGCGTTTGTTGTGTGCTGCTCTGTTTCAAATGTGAAGCCTACAACCCTCCTTCCCAGGACCGCCTGGTGTGTGTTACAGAGGTCCCAGGAGGCTCCTCTCACGCTTTCATTTGCCTGCAGGCTTTTGGTAATTTCCTCCTTGAATTCCTCAGTGACCCACCGTTCATTCAAAACTGAGTCCTACACTCCTCGCTCACATTAGTAGTTTTGGAGGTTTCCCCTGCTTGTGTTTTCTGATCAGGACTCCACTGTGACCTGATGGGAAGAAGTCTTTGAAAATGTTGCGTTCCTTAAGGCGTGCTGTGGGGCGATCAATCATAGAGAAACTTCCTCGTGCTGCTGAGGACACTGCGTTCTGCCTATCTCCTGGATGCGTTATTCTGTAGATACGTGTTAAATCTTGCTGTCATGTGGCACAGTTTATCAGTCACGTTTTCTTGGTGAGATTATGTTTGGAAGACTTATCTTAATATAAGACTGGGGTATTGAAGTCTCTCGCTACTTTTGTATCAGGACCTACAGTGACTTCTCTGGGCCTTTACAATTGTTACATCTTCTTGATGAATTGTTCCCATTATTAGTAAGTGGTGTCCCTCTTTGTCGCTTCTGACAGGTTTTGGTCTGAATTCTACTCTGTGAGGTATAAGAATCACTGTACCAAGCAGCATGGTGGTAGCTCACTTCTTTAATCCCAGCACTTGGGAGGCAGAGGCAGATGGAGCTAGCCTGGTCTACATAGATAGTGTCAGGAGAGCCAGGGCTATATAAGAGACCCTGTCTTGAAAACAACAACAAAATTACTGTGCCAACCTGTTGTATAGCCTTCGTCTTCCTGCTAGACTTCCTCCCTTTGACACGAAGTATTGCTTGGTTTTAGAATCTTTTACATTATAGTCATCCTGTGTGTGTGTGTATGTGTGTGTGTGTGTGTGTGTGTGTGTGTGTGTGTGTGTGTGTGTGCGCGCGCGCACACGAGCGCCGTGGTATATTTGTAGAGGTCACAGGGCTACTTGTGAGAGACGTTTTCTCCTTTTACCACGTGGGTCTCAGGCCTATGGCTGGTCAGTTGATTGGCTGATCGTCACTGGAGTGTTTTTTTCTTCTTCCTCCTCCTCCTCTGTCTATGTGGGCTGTATAAACTAACTCTTTCGTTGCCACAGAAAATGCCTTTCTCTTCATTTTCAAGATGGGGACTACGAGATACCAAGAGGAACACAAGTGGGGACCTGTAGAGAAGGGAGCAGGATTTGAACTCTAACAGCCAAATCATGAGACCAGTAGAATCAATTTCCAGTTTCTGTTATAGAACTTCTGTGGTTGGAGACACCAAGAACCAAGGGGAAGGAAAACAGGAAACAGCCACACGGGCTGGTCTATGCTCTTGACTGTTAGGTACGACTTCTTTCTGTCTCTCACAACCCTAATCCCTCCCCTTCCCGTGCAGCATTTTGGTTTTTTAGCTTCACTAATATTTTAAAGCACCCAGTCAGAATATCGGCACCCTATCTGAGAGACAAAGAAGCCAACAAAATGTAAAAGGCATGATGTCAGCCTCTCTGGCTTTGAAGAAGAATCTCCAGAGACCGTGCTAGTACACGGTCCACCACGTCCTGTTAAGGAGGAGCCTCGGGGTTGGGGATTTAGCTCAGTGGTAGAGCACTTGCCTAGCAAGCGCAAGGCCCTGGGTTCTGTCCCCAGCTCCGAGAAAAAAAAAAAAAAAGGGAGGAGCCTCAGGGTCCCATTTCTCCATTCAGAGAGCCTGCAATTCTTTATTGGGAGATCTATTAACAAGAGATGAAGAGTTAAATTTCAAAAAGTTAGTCATAAACAAGGTCCGGACTACCTGAGGGAGACTATAGGGCTTGCCGGACCATTTGGAGCTGAAGAGTTAAAATAAAAACTTCATAAAAACTGCAAAAGAACAGCAGATAAGGGGGCAGGACAGAGCTGGCCTGAGATGTGCCCGGCCAAGCCTAAAAACAAGGTCAAGGGATTGTTCCAGGAAGGGGGCCATCCGGACGGATGACTCCCTGCTCTACAGATAAAGATAAGACGTTCTCCTATATTGAGAACACCCCAGCCCGCATGTACTGCTTGCAGATGAGACCTTGTACCCATTTCCCTTGCTGATAACCACGCAAAACCCCCTGGCTTCTCCTATATAAACCCCTGCCTGAAGAGGCTCGGGGCCGATTCCTCTGTCTCCTGTGTGAGATACGTGTCGGTCCGGGATCTCGTTAATAAACGCTACCTCTTGCTGTTACATCAAGACCGGCTACTCGTGATTCCTGGGGGCACCCCATCCCATGATTGGAGCGAGAGACACGTCCCCGTTTAGGGGTATGCTCTTTCAGAGACAGGCACAGTACAAACATCCACAGAGAAAATGCATGCCATCAGAAGAGGAAAAAAATCCTTAAATTCTGAACGAGCATAGACAGACCTGTCAGTTAAATAGATAAAGTCAGACTGGTCTCTGTTTTTAGCCTTGACATGAACAAGGAGAGCCGAGAAAGCGGGATTGGAGAGAACATAGGAACTCCATTGCTGGAAGAGGATGTGTGGGCTGGCTTTCATTTGTGACGGTGTGAAAAGCTGTCCCCCACAGTCCTGGGTGTTTGATACTTGATCCCCCATTGATGGCACCATTTGGGAGGTTTGAGAGGTGTGCCTTATTAGAAGGAGTAAAGACTAACTTCGCTTTGAGTTTGCTCTCTCAGCTTCCTGTTTGCAGTTTGGAAGGTTGAGGTCTCAGCTCTCGGCTTCCAGCAGCAGCAGCAGCTACGTCAGTCACGTGACACCACACGCTGTCTCTGCCATTGTGGACCCTAGCTAGGCTGGCTGGCTTTATGCCAGCTTGACATGAGCTGTAATCACTTAGGAGCTGGGAACCTCAGTTGAGAGGATGCCCCCACCAGACAGGCCTGTAGTACATTTTCCTGAACGCTGATTGATGTGGGAGGAGCCAGCACATTTTTAGGCAGCACCACCTTAGGCAGGCGGTCCCAGGTGCTCTCTAGAAGGCAGATTAAACGAGCCATAGGAGTGGTGCAGCAGCACTCCGCCATGGTCTCTGCATCAGCTCCTGCCTGCAAGAGCCTGTCCTGAGTTCCTTCGATGACGGACCGTGAACAAACTTTACTCCCCAAATCACGGAGTTTTATCACAGCAACACAAACCCTCGATGAGACGCTGCTTTGGAACCATAGGCCTAAATAAAGGCTTCCTTCTGTAAGTTGTCCTACCCGGGGTGTCTCATCACAGCGATGGAAAGATAGGCGGCAGTTTAGAAGTAGGTGTGAAGACTTCAACAACCATGTCTAGTCTGACTCGGCAAACTTTAGGCTGTAGAGATTAATCAGTCCCTCCAAGTCATAAAGGACGGGGACAATAGAGGAATTTTCACATGCGTGTTACTAGTGGCTGTTACTGCTCTAGTGCTATAAAGAGACACCATGATCAAGGCCGCTCTCAGAAAAGAGCGCACTTAATTGGGGCTCGTTTACAGTGTCAGAGGGTCATTCCATGGTCGTCACTGTGGCCAGCAGATAGGCATGGCACTGGAACAGTAGCCGAGAGCTTAAGTCCTGATCTGCAGGCAGCAGGCACAGAGTAAGACACTGGCATAAACCTTTGAAACCTCACAGCCCACCCCAGCAACACACTTCCTCCGGCAAGGACACACCTACTCCAACAAGGATACACCTCTTCATCGGCCCCAGTTTCTCAACTGGCAACTAGGCATACAAATTTGGAGCCACCCACATTCAAATCGCCATAAACACATACACGCTATCAATGGTGTGCTGCTTCTGAGTTAACCATCTCCTGCTCCCGGCCCGGATGGCTTTGTCAGAGCACAAGGTTAACTCCGGCAGCCACTAGCTAGACTCTGGGTTTCAACAAGTCTGAGCCAAAACCGCTCTAGAATGAGCAAAGGAGCACAGGGCGTGGGGACAAGAGAGGCACAGACCTCATGCATCTCAGGAATGTGGCTTGCTGTCCGAGTGGAAGGCACTCTGAAGTAAGAGAGTACTTTTCTTTCCCTTGCTCTTCGCTCTTCGCTGGTTGAACAAAGGCCTGGAAGGCAGCCCCACCCCCACCCTGGCTCTCTCTTTACCCTGGCTGCTGATTCTCCTGGGTTCTCAGATTGAACTCAGGTCTCAGGGAACCAGGTTTAGCAGTACATAGTCCCCCCTTCTGACCATCTCCCGGTTCCCTTTGAAGGCGTTAGACTGCTATCTCCTCAGATCTCCAGATCTTTGAATAAAGCATGACCTAAAGATGCAATTCCTGGCGCTGAGGAGACGGCTGCATGGTTAGGAGCACGGGCTGCTCTTCTATAGGACCTGGGTTCAGTCCCTAGGACCCCACACGGCAGCTCACAACCACGTGTAACTCCAGTTCTGGAGGATCCAACACCCTCTTCTGGCCTCTGCAGGCTCGTCATGCACACAGTGCACAGACACGCACGCAGGCAAAACACCCATACACGGAAAAACAAAAAGATGCAATTCCTGTCCGTGTCACCAGCCTCTGTGATGACACACAAGTGTCCTGGTCACCAAAGGTGTGTGCTTAAGAGCTTGCCTCCCCGCGCCGCCCACCCCAGTTCCTTCCTCGATGCTTACTGAGGGCCTGGTATATGTCAGGCCCTGTTCAAGGCAGTAAGAATACAGCAAAGGACAGAGATGGGATACCAGGAAAAGGCAGGGAGAGGTAAGAACGTAAGAGCTACGGCACGTCAGATATAATAAAGGGAAGGAAGGAAGAGGAAGCATAAAGGGGGTGCTCTGGAGAGAGGCCAGAGTGGGTGGGTATTTTACATGTGGTGGCAAGGGAGCCTCTTGTCAAGACATAAGGCAATCAAGGAAGTTGAAGGAAGACTACGTTCTTTGAGATGGGACTGTTGGAAGCACCCAGGTCACGCTGGACCTTGTGAGCCGCAGGAAGTAGTACTGACTTTAAGCCAACGGGGCTGGGAAGCCCATTAGGAATGTCGACAGAAACTGGCTATGCTGGAAGTGTCCTTGGGAAGAAGTGTGGACAAGGACTGGGACCTTGTAAAGGGTCGACCTCGTAGACTGAGCAAGATTCAGTGACAGGAGCCAGGCGTGGCGGCTTGCAAGTGTGATGCCAAGCAGTTGGGAGGGTGAGGCAGGAGGATTGCCGTGAATTTGAGGCCGTTCTGGACTACGTGGTGAGTGAGGGGCCAGCCTGGGCCACGCTGTGAGAGCCTGTCTCCAAATAAACAGAAAGCGATCATGGCCACAAATGGAGAGACGGATGAGAGTGTTAATTCTGGAGGCAGAGCCACTGGCTTAATGTCCTGAGGACCAAGCAGAGTGTGGCCACCCGCCTCCGTTAGACATTATACAGAGGAAGGAGAATGACATCACAGGGAGGGCATAACACACATCATGTATACAATGTTATACGTTTGTTTGTGGGCGGGGGGGGTAATATGCTTTGATCATTTTATTTGTTATTTTATGTGTACAGGTATTTGCATGAGTGTATGTACATCTCAAGCACACGGTGCCCATGGAGGCCTGCAGAGGGCATCAGATGTCCTGGAACTGGAGTCACAGATGGTTGCGAGCCTGCGCGTGGGTGCTGGGACTCACGTCCGGTAGCTCTGGAAAGACAGCTGGCGCTTTTTACCCAGGGAGCCATCTGCAGCCCATATCATGGACACTAAATGGCAATGGTACTTATTGGTACCCAGTAAAACACCACGGATGCCTCCTTTCAATGGCGAGCGACAAGTAAAGCTGGCCGGAGCATTTCCATGCTGGCCTACGTGACTCCTGGCCTTACACTCACCCACTCCTCCCAGCGGGCTATCTTCTCCGCCATCTCCAGGGCCTCCTTGTGCTCACGTTCTGCCGTCTGAGCAGCCTCCTTGGCCAGGCGTTCCTCTGCAGCTTTCTTCTCCAACTCTGCCTTTTCTTCATCTGTTAAGCCGTAATTCCGAGGCTCCCCAATCTCTTTGATGAGCTGTTTGATAGCAAGTCTGTTCTGGGCATCTTCAAGTTTTCCTACGTCTTTAAACACCAGAAGAGAAAAGAGCTCATAGATCTTAGACATGTCTGCAATTAGAACAATGCTCTACACAAGGGAGTGAGAAACAGTCCCATGAAAGTAGCATTTTCCAGTTGGCAGTGAGGGTCAGAGTTTCATTTCTCAAGGGCAACGCTACAGTGGAGTCTGAGAATCAGGGGTGGGAGGATTCCGGCTTAGCTCTTACAATTCTTCTCTTTCTCTTTGCAACAAGATTGCACTATCTGGCCATAAAGAGACTGGAACTCACTATGTAGGCCTGTTCTTCTGAGTGCTGGGATGACAGGCACACAACACCTATGCCCTGTCTGAGTTCTGGAAGTCACCATCGATCTGAGTGGGTGGGCATGGGAGGGGATTGTACTAGGGTCTGGATTTGTTTGGCTTTTGTCTGTGTACATGGTGTGTGTGTGTGTGTATTCCATATGTGTGGACATTCATATGTTATAGGTGCACATAGACACATGTTGCATGCATGGGGAAGCCTGAGGTTGACCCCAGGAGTCTTTAATTGCTCTCCAGTTATTAATCACGGTCTCTCAATTTAACCACAAGCCCACCAATAACAACCAGTTTATCTAGCCTGCTTGCTAAGGTAACCTTCCTTACAGCAGGAACTGCAGGTGGGCCGTCATGGCCATCCAGCGTTTATGTACCGGTGCCACCCCGCCATCGTGTGGACCCTTCTTCCTTCCCCTTTGCTTTATTTTTATTCTATTTGTAAGTATGTATGTGGGTGGGGGTATGTGCATGTATATGCATATGTCTGCAAAAGGCTTAAGAGGGTAACTTCCATAGCCCGCTTCCTATGCTCACTTCATGATCGACTAACCATTTCTCTTACATGTCTATGAGGAAGGTCAGACTCTAGGGTGTCTGACTAACGTTAATGTTGAAGCCAGAGAAGATCCACTGGTGCTTTTCAGTTCTTAGACTGTGTCTACACCAATGGTGGTGGTGAGTGCATTTGGGTACTATCTTGTCCAGGTTTTATTTCATTCATTTATTTATTTATTTATTTATTTTGGAAATTGCATCTCTGGGTAAATCAGGCCATCCTGAGACTCAGAGATCCACCTGCCTCTGCCTCCCCAGTGCTGAGATTAAAGGCATGCATCACCCTTAAAGGACTAGGAGTGTAGCTCAATGATAAGGCATTTGCCTAGCAGACACGAGGCCCTGGGCTTGATTCCCTATGCAAAGAAAACAACAGTAAAATCCACTGAAAGAGCAAGAATGTTCTGCCTGCCGCCTCTTCACGGCCTGATATTTAATTGTCCAGATGTTCAGAGCTGAGTGCACGCTCCAGGAGTAATGGCAACCTTTCTGTCACCGGTGCTGGGAGACATTCTGAAAGGTTCTATTTGTGGAAACCATGCTTGCTCATGGGGGGCAGCTGTAGTTACCTGACCAACCTAAACCGACAGAGTTGCCCTTCTAGGAGTGTGTGGGATGGGGACAGAGTCTAGTCCTGCTATGAATGTGGCTCGCAGTGGAACTTGGAAACTGTAGGACCCTAGTAGGGTGGCCAGAGAGCCAGAAAAGCATGCTGGTCTAAAGAGGCTGAAGATCCGAAGAGAGAATGGATCTGGGAAACATTGGCAAAGAGTGAAGTCCAAAAAAGCATAGATAGGTAGATAGATAGATAGATAGATAGATAGATAGATAGATAGATAGATAGGAGACGAATGGATGAGTGGGTAGATGATGGATGGATGGATGGATGCATGGATGCATGGATGGATGGATGGGTGGATGCATGGATGGATGCATGGATGGATGGTGAAGGATGGATGGATGGATGCATGGATGCATGGATGGATGCATGGATAGATGGTGAAGGATGGATGGATGGATGGATGCATGGATGGATGGATGGCATGGATGGATGGATGGATGGATGCATGCATGGATGGATGATGATGGATGGATGGATGGATGGATGCATGGATGGGATGGATGGATGGATGGATGGGATGGATGGTGGATGGAAGGATGGATGGATGGATGGGTGGATGCATGGATGCATGGATGGATGGATGGATGGGTGGCTGGATGGATGCATGGATGGATGGATGGGTGGATGGATGGATGGATGGTGGGCGGAGGGGTGGATGGGTGGATGGATGGATGGATGGATGCATGGATGGGTGGATGGATGGATGGATGCATGGATGCATGGATGCCTGGGATGGATGCATGGATGGATGGGTGATGGATGGATACATGGATGGATGGATGCATGGATGGATGGATGGATGGATGGATGGTGAAGGATGGATGGATAGATGGATGGTGAGGGATGGATGGATGGATGGTGAAGGATGGATGGGTGGATGGGTGCATGGTGAAGGATGGATGGATCCAGGCCTCTTCCTAGTGTCTGCTCTGATCTCCTGAGGCCCTGCATTTCTGACCGTTAGACATCCTCACCCTGGTGCATCCCTTCCTCTGCTCTTATGTCACCCCCCGTTGTCGATGTGGAGATGAAGCAAATTGTCACAGATGGGCAACGAGCAGGGCAGGAGGTGGGCACACAGTTGCTACCCAACTATTCCTCCTGTCCTTTCTGCTCTTAATGCTTCTCCTTCGGGCCTTCCTGATCTTTCCATAAATACTTTTGGGGACTTTATGGAAAAGAAAACAGTGACCATTTTTCTGAGATTAACACTCTCCCGTAGTTCTCTAATTAAGTACAAATGTCCATGTGCACAAGTGAAATGTGCCTGACTTGCAACGACGTGTAACTGGAGGCAAGCCCCAATCTCTGCCCAGAGTGGGAGACGGGAGGGATGGGCAGATGGATTGTCCCCTCAAGGTGTGAGGCAAAGCAAACCCTTCCTTCCTTCTCCTCAACTGCAGAAGACGTGTCAAGATTCAGAAAGCCAGGAGGCAACTCAGTGTTTCACCGAGTCAAGCGGCACCAGATTGCTATGAGCTCTGCAATCGAAAAGCCACGGATGAAGAGGAAGAGGAAGCTGAAGTTCGTTACTTCCCAAGTGTTGCCTGCGTACTTAAGTTCCAGTAAGTGTTTATAAGACGTGGAGAGAGGGGGTTGGGGATTTGGCTCAGTGGTAGAGGCTTGCCTGGGAAGCGCAAAAGGCCCTGGGTTGGTCCCCAGTTCGAAAAAAAGAACCAAAAAAAAAAAAAAAAAAAAAAGAAGTGGAGAGAGTACAGAGGGGATGGTTCCGTTTTGGGGTAGCTATAGGGTGAGCCAACCAAACATAAAGGCAGGAGAGGTCTGTGCTGAGCACCAGGGCTTGGCAACGCAGCAGAGGCAGAACCCGGGGGACTCCTCAAAGCAGGCGGCAGAAAGCTCACACCTCTCTTCAGTTAGGCAGGTTTGTTTTTTGTTTTTTGTTTTTTTTTTTTCTTTTCTTTTTTTTCGGAGCTGGGGACCGAACCCAGGACCTTGCGCTTGCACCACTGAGCTAAATCCCCAACCCCCAGTTAGGCAGTTTTACTTGTGATCCTGTATCTGTGTTTCTGTATGATGATAACATCCCAACACGCTATCCCCAGGTAAAATGGCTGTCCTGGAGGAGTGCTCCGTGGACCCTGTGGATTCATGGGCTCTGTCAGGCACACTTTAAACCCGGGTCCTCCCTCAGCTCCACAATCCCAGTCCCACATGCACCAGGGGTCTCTGGGGTCTCAGAGGTCACTTCGTACCAATATGTATGGGGTGAATTTCAATTTCGTCAAAGTAGTTGAAGACCGTCTCGTCATCTGTGTTGATGTCCCGGTAGTTGCTCAGAGCCCGGAGGAATCGGTCCTGGCTGTAGTGAGTTCCCGCCACGACACTCTCCGGGAGGTTCATCACTCGCTCCTTCAGAAACTCATCAGAGGCATCCAGACTGCACACAAATTCTGGGGAGAGGGAAGAAAACTCTGGTACCAGCACAGAAGGGCTGGGATGGATGGCCACGGCTACCCAACATGTCTGGCCCGCAGCCTCGACCTCACAAAAGGCCTGTCGGGTTGGCCTCCTTGTCACCTCTCCTGGAGGAGAAATGCACGCAGACCCCACGACTCCAGAGAACTGAAGCCCAAATGGCAGTTCAAAACGTTTGTTTTCTTTTCTCCCCACCCCCCTCTTTCTCCCTATAAAAGCAACAGATGTTAAGTAGAAAACCTCTAATAATCCTGTGACAGTCACATCTCTAGTCCGTCACCCACGGATGTTGTGGGAACGACTTCCCCACAGGACAGGGGAGGTGCAATAAGGTTTTGTGGTTGTTTTTCTAGATTTTTGCTTGTTTTTCCTTTTTTGTTGTTTTCGAATTTTATTTTATTATTTTTATCTTTAGTTATGTATGTGCCAGTGTGTATGTATGCTGTGTGTGAGCAGTGATCAAAGAGGCCAGAGGAGAGCACTGGGTCCGCTAGTGCTGGGGTGAGCAACCCAGTGTGGGTGCCGGGAACCAAACTCAGACCCTCCGAAAGAGCAGTGAAGAGCCCTGCTAGTTACTTTCTGTCCCTGGGATAGAACACCACCACCAAGGCAACTTATGGGAAGAAGGTTTCTTTGGGCTCATAGTTCCTGAGGGACGGGACTCCATCACTGCCAGGAGAAGGGCCAGAAATAAAACTGGAGCAGCAAGCTCAGAGCTCACCTCATGAACTTTAAGCAGGAAGCAGAGAGAGAGAAAGAGATTTAGGTTGGGGATTTAGCTCAGCAGTAGAGCGCTTGCCTAGCAAGCGCAAGGCCCTGGGTTCAGTCCCCAGCTCCGAAAAAAAGAAAAAAAGAGAGACAGAGACAGACAGGAGGACAAAGACACAGAGAGAGACAGGGATAGACAGAGAAAGATAGGACAGAGAGACAGACAGAGGATAGAAACACACACACACACATAGACAGGGAGAGAGAGAGAGAGACAGAGAGACAGAGAGACAGAGAGACAGAGAGACAGAAAGAGGCAGGGAAAGAGCTCACAACATTCATGGGAACTACATGAATCTTAACTCTTAAAGGCTGCCTTCCCATCAGTGTCATATCGCCTCCAAAAAGGATGCACGAATCTGTGCATTCTCTTTCTAACCACCCTCAGTTCTTACCTGCTGAGCTGTCATCTCTCAGCCCTCAGTGAGGTTTGATCCTGCTCGGAGCTTGATACATTTTGAACTGAGCTGTATCCAGTTGCCTCCAGGGTCTGCATAGGGCTTTACCATGGAATTTGCAAACTGAACTCCTCAGAGGTGTTTCACAATCCTAAGCCAGGCAGCCCCGGTTTTTAAAGCAATTAACTTCATTCTTTCTTTTTCTAAAGTGCACGTCTACACGAAGGGGGCCTCTGAGAAAACCTTTTGGGCATCTCATTCTGTGCCACTGGTTTCAGAGCCCACAGTGCTCATTCCTGAGCTGGTGAGATAACTCAGCAGCTAAGAATGTTTGTTGGAGCCTGGCCATGGTGGTGGCGCACAACTTCGATCCCAGTGCTTGGGAGACAGAAGCAAGCAGATCTTTGTGAGTTTAAGGCCAACCTCATTTACATGTTAAGTTCCAGGGCAGCCAGAACTACCAAAAAACAAAACAAAACAAAACAAAAACCTGTCTCCAAAATAAATGAATGAATGAATACATACATACATACATACATACATACATACATACATACATACATACATACATACTACTTCCAGAGGAGCACAGTCGTAGCTCCAGAGTTTACTCCCCAGTCCAGACTGGGCAGCCCAGAGCTACTTATACCTCTAGCTCCTGGGGAATCCATGCTTCTGGACTCTGAGGGGCCCTAAATACGTGTGCACGCACCCACACACAAACACACAAGCATAGGTATCAGTTCTTCCTTGAAGATGCTGAGTTCAATCCCCAGCACCCAGGAGAAAAGTCCCACGGGCGTGGTGTCACTCACTCGGGTGGGGAGACGGAGACAGGAGACCTCTGCGCTCACTGGCCAGGCGGCGTGGCTGAATTGGTAACTGCAGAGTTTGATGAGGGAGGGACACTGTCTCACAGAACGAGGTGGGCAGCTCCTGAAAAATGACCTAAAGTGGACCTTGACTCTCACAGGCTGTGTCTACGTGTGCGTGCCTATTCATACGCAGACTTGCACACGCACACTCGATATTGGAGAGATATTTTCAACTCACCAGGTGTAATTAGTTTATCATAGGGAAACATTTTGCCTCTGACTTCCTCTTCTTCCTCTTCATCTTCCTCTAGTAAAACAAAAGCATATTTGGTCATTTTTTTTTTTTTTTTACAAAATCACAGTAAAAGTTCAAATACTATGTTTTTTTTTTTTTTAATGAAAAAAAACATTTTTGGCTTTTTTGAGTTGAAGCTCACATTGTCTCATGGGCTGGATTTGAGCTCACAGCAATTCTTCTGCCTCAGCCTCTCACTGTGGAGCCCAGGCTAGCCTTAAACTTGCAGACTTCTGGCCTGTTCCTCCCCTGTCCTGAGATTACAGGCAGATGCCAGGCAAGTCTGGCTTCAGATGTCATATGTGAACATACATGTGTACATGTTTGTATGTTTGTATACACATGTGCTGCTGTGTGCACATGTCTGTGGAGGCCTGAGGGATATGTGGGGTGCCTTCTTCATCACTTCTTACCTTGTGCTTGGGGACAGGGTCTTTCATGGAACCTAGCACTCACCGATTTGGCTAGCCTGGCTGGTCGTCAGGCTCCAAGGGTATGCCCGCCCCCGATTGTAGGGTTATAGCCACAAGCCTGCATGCTCGAGCAGGAGCTGGTCATGGTCCTCAGGCTCGAGGGACATGGCAAGTACTTGATGGACTGAGCTCTGCCCCGATGCCGTATTTTAACCATCAATCATTAATGGAAACAGTCATAAACTGAAGATTGTCGAGCTCAGAAGTCGTCCCATAATACCAACTCCCCTTTGTCAGACAGATGGCCCATTGTCAGACAAACGGAGAGATTGTGGTGTGTGTAGACAGTGGAATGCTATTCCACCTTTAAAAGGAGGGGTGACAGCACAGACAAACAGGACAGGAGCTAAATGAGTACTCTAGTCACGGGGGGAAAAGCACTGTGTGATTCCCACATAAGAGGGACCTGAAACCCCAAAGTCACAGAATAAAACTGTGGCCTGGTGGTTGCCTGGAACAGGTGTAGACAGAAAGGGACAATTTCTAACTAATGGGTGGGAAGTTTGTCGAGCAGGATGGAATCCTAGTACCTGGGAGGTGGTGGTGGCAGGATCGTCAGAAGTTCAAGGTCATCCCCCCCTACACAGTGAGTCTGAGGCCAGCCTGGGTTACGAGAGACCCTGTCTGGAAAACAAAAAACAAGCAAACACACCCAGATGAAATAGAAATCAATTGCTATCAAGAAAAGTGGTACCGGAAGCTACCGTGACTGTGAGTGTGAGTGAGCAGTATAGAGTTAAATGTACATATAACCGGTGGAGCGAGGCTACCATCTTGGACCCTGTGGGTGGCAGCAGCCGAAGACAGTGGAGCTATAATCTGCCACATGAGGACACTTACTCTGACAGACATGGGAGGAGTCACATCTAGCTCTTGGGACGATGGGGTGAAAATCCCCTTGTCACAGGACCTCGTATAAAACTTGAGTGATGCACTCTCCGATAGTTGACTGCCCTAGTGTCAGAGGATCTAGCCTCTACCAAAAGACAAATAAATAAAAGTGTACAGGGTACAGCTTTAAGTAAGAGGGTGGATTTGGGAATGGGTGGGTTTCAAGACAGGGCTTCTCTATGTAGACCTGGCTGTCCTGGACCTCAATCTATAGACCAAGCTGGCCTCCAATTCAGAGATCCTCTACCTGCCGAGTGCTGGGAATTTAAAGGTGTGTGCTACCACGCCCAGCTAAGAGCGTAGATTTTATGCTCAGTGTTTGTGCTGCAGTAAAACCAAACAAGGGAACAACAGGTTACAGAAATGGCTCTGCAAGGAGAAGGTGCTCTGTGCTTAGGTCTGCATTTCACATTCGGTCCCCAGGATTTACATGGTGGAAGGAGGCAGTCTAGTCCTGCAGCATGTTCTGACTTCCACACACATGCCACGGCACTGTTACCTCAAAAACTGCCTCCACGGTAAATAAATGTAATACATTGAAAGAGAGAGAGGGAGGGGGAGGGGACTGGAAGGGGAGGGGAGGGGGAGAGGGAGAGGGAGAGGGAGAGAAACTTAGCGATATGAGCCTAGTAACACAAACCAAGCTGAGCACAGCAGCACGCTGTGGCTGGAATCTTAGCGCTTGGAAGCAGAGACTGGAGGCCCAGGGAAGTTCAAGGTTACTCAGTGCTACATAGTTCGAGAGAGTTCAAGGTCAGCCTGAGCATCTCAGAAAGTAAAACAGAAGAAAGAGTCAGAAATAAGTCTCTCCTGTTTGTTTTAAACTGGACACATATTTCCCCAACAGTAAGACTGTAAAAATCAATCAATCAATCAATCAATAAAGGCAAAGTGAATTAGAAACAGATTTAAGAAGACCCACAAACTGACAAGTTCCAACTTACAGAGAGTGGAAACACTCAGAACAGAGAGGGCACCCCCACTTACGGTTGAACAGGTCTTTCGCTTGATCATAGGTCTTTGGGAAGCCATCCAAAACGTAACCTTGGTTCTTACAAGGCATAGATTTGAGCTTTTCTTTCACAAATCGAATTACATATTGGTCTTCTAGCCGACCTGATTTTAAAAAAGATAAACACAAGCATAAGTGTGCGAGTTACTTCGACACATGCTCCACACAGGTGAGAATGCTCTCAACTCCTCCGGACGGACACTTTGTGTGGTCAGACGTTGCTGAAGACCCCATTCTTTTACCTTTAAAGTTAAAATCAACCCCTGCTGTTGTTTCCCCGGTGAGCGTCACTGTTTTAGTGCAAAGCTAAAGCTGAACTACAAGAAGGAAAGAGCAGGGACGGGGGGCGCTCGGGAAACCGACCGTGACACAACCGACCGTGACACAACGGCTGTGTGAAGCTCTGCGAGGACCGAGGGGAATGACATCACGCTCTGTGGGGTCAAGTCCTGCCTGCTTGAAGAATTTCCTCTGGTTTTGTGTTTTATTTTTTTTATTTTGGGTTTTTCCAGACAGGGTTGTTCTGTGTAGCCCTGAATGTCTTGGAACTTGCTCTGTACACCAGGATGACCTTTGAACTCACAAAGATCTTCCTGCCTCTGCCTTCAGGGTGTTAGGATTAAAAGCGTGTGCCAGTGCTCCAAAGCTTCCTTTCCATTTTTAATTTATGTGCCGCTGTGTGTGTGTGTGCACGCGTACATGTGTATGTAAGTGTTGCTGTGTGACTGTGTGTGCCTGTGTGGGGGGTGTCCTTAGAAGGTATTGGATCCCCCAGAACTGGAGTTCCAGGTGGTTCTTTTTTTTTGGTTCTTTTTTTCGGAGCTGGGGACCGAACCCAGGGCCTTGCGCTTGCAGGCAAGTGCTCTACCACTGAGCTAAATCCCCAACCCCGTTCCAGGTGGTTCTTAGCTGCCTGATGTGCTGGGCACATCTCTTAAATGTTGAGCCATCTCTCCAGCCCCCCCCCCTTTTTTACTGTTATTCTTTTTACATGTTATTTATTTTGTGGGTACAAATGTGCCATTGGGTGTATGTTGAGGTCAGAGAACAATTCGTGAGAGTCAGTTCTCTCCTGCTACCGCATGGGTCTTAGAGGAGAGAGAATGCAGGCTGTCTTGGCCGCAGTCACCTTTACCCCTGAGCCGTCTCACTGCCCCTGGGTTCTGACCTTAACACATAGTAGTAAACACCTCTGCTGTGGGAACTGAATGAGAATATATCCCAGCATTTTACGTTGTGAGATATTTGGTCACACTGTGAACCCCAAGAGTTGCTGAAAAAAAACTATTTCCAGTGTGTCTCAGCCTTAATCCCTCTGGCTGGAATGCAGACAAGACGTTAGCACACATCATTAATCCCAAGCAATGAATGTGAAGGTAGTTTTTGGAAGGAAGCAGCCATGTTTGAAAGTGATGTCTAATCAAGTGGCAGACAAAGTGATGAATCAGAGAAAGATTTGAAAGCATAGGATATGTCCAACTCTCATGGGAAGAGAGAGGAAAGGGGAGCTACCTAAGAGAGAGCAGTGCAGAGAGAAAAAGATAGGAAAGAGCTAAAAAGGAGGAGTCAGTTTTACTGGGTGAGTTTTGAATAGACACAGGTGAAGACAGAATGAGTCAGAGAATGAGAAGGAGCCAGGAGATTAGAACAGATTGTCAGAGTTAGTATGGGGCCTAGGAGAACAACTCAGGAGAGAAGCCAGATTGACTCAGTCAGTTTAGAGAGGAGTTTTGAACCAGAACAGCTGAGTTCACCAGCCAGTCAGAGTGCAGAATGAACAAGAAAGGTGAGCTTATTCAGCAACAGGTCTCAGAGGCTGAAGACATTCTAGGCCTAGATAAGATTGTATGGAGCTAGAAGCTTCGGGAACTAGACCTAGATTAGCAGACAGAGACAGTAAACCTCAGAGTTTACTGACAATTATTACAAGAGAATAGAAATGATTCTTTGGTTTTGGACCCTGGGACAAGGGACTGGGGTGCATATTTTACATATCAAAGCAGACTTGGCCTCCAGGTTTTCCCAGCATCCTTCAGTCTCTACCTAGTACACCCGGCCCTCAACCCTGAACTTTCCAGCCCAGGGGCTGAGCTACCCTCTCCCCAGAGGCTCCTCCCTATGTAATTCAGATATTTTCTATCTCTGTCTCTGTCTCTCTCTTCTCCTACTTCTCTCTCTCCTTCCCTCTCCCCTCCCCTCTCTCTCCTTCTCCTTCTTTCTCTTCTCTCTCTGCCCTCCCCCCACTCCCCCCCTCTATCTATCTTTTCTCGCTAAACCCCACACACATACACACCTCTCCCCATTTCGAAAACATCCCTGGCCTCAACCTTGGGCAGAGAAATAACCTATCAGCTACATTTTGCAGTTTTGCTAGCATGTGATTTATTGCAGGTACACGTTTCAGATGAGACTATAACTCAGTGGTAGAACACATGTTTGGCACAGGCAAGGCCCTGTGTTTAACATACACACACACCCCCACCCTCACCCCCCCCCCTCCGACAAAAGGAGGTACCCAGTAAATATTTGCTAGCTCTGAACAGCAAACTCAAACTGACTTTCAAAGGCTTCAGAAAAGGGCTGAGGCCAGAGCCTAGAGGTTCAGCACCTGCTGGGGGCGCCCCTGGATTTACTACTCCCGGCACCCTGAATAATAATTAATAAAATTAGTCCTTAAAGAGAAGTGAAGCTGTGGTCACACTGTGTTCACCCTGCCCCCACACCCTCTCCTCCAGGTCACTGACCTTTGCAGTTTGGTCAGTTTTCTCTTTAGCCCCAATTCAGAGTTCCTGGAAACTGCTAGGAGTGGCTGAGAGGGAGGAGCCTGCTCTGCAGTGGGCTGGGTAGTTCAATAGCACCGTGTGGCTCCTCTCAGCCAGCTTGATAAGGACTAGAAGGCAGCGTGTCTCCCAAAGCCCCAAGGACTCTTCCAGGGCACACATGGCACCTTCAGCTTACCGGGGAGTCTGTGATGTGAAACCAGTAGTTTGGGGCTGCTTGTTATCATTTTACGAATGACAACAAAATGGTCTCGTTAAAATATCTCGCAAACTGGGTAGGGAGTCACCGTCAGGCTCGGGGGGCGGAGGAAGCTGAGCTAGGCGTTTGAGTCCAATCCAGGTTACCCCATGAGTTTCAGACCAACCTGGATATATTTCTCCATGTCTTAAAAATTCTAGGGGTGGGGATTTAGCTCAGTGGTAGAGCACTTGCCTAGCAAGCGCAAGGCCCTGGGTTCGGTCCCCAGCTCCGAAAAAAAAAAAAAGAAAAAAAAAAAAAAAAAAAAAAAGAAGAAGAAGAAGAGTGAGGTAATAGTCTGTTTGAGTGTTTGCCCAGCACATGCTAGACTCCAGGTTTGACCCTCAGCACCACATACAGGGTGTGGTGGCCCACACCTGCCATCCCAGCACTCAGGAATGAGGGGCAGGAGGATCAAGAGTTTGAGACCACCCTTTGCTATATAGCCAGTTTGAGGCCAGCCTTGGCTACATGGGCCTCTGCCTCAAAATGAACAAATGAACAATATATGTAAAAAAAACAAAAACAAAAACAAAAACAAAAACAAAGCAAAGCAAACCCAAAAACTCCCTTCTATTTCCCGTGTCACACAAGTGTCACACCAAAAGGAGCAAAAGAGGTCAAAGGTGTTGTTTAGCATAAGCAGATTCCCCCTACTGATTCCACACCTGTAAGGTTTGTAGTCGGTACAAAGAAATAAGTAAAGAAGTAAATTCAAACTTTTAAAAAAAAAAATCAAAGGACTTACTAGTATTCAAACACGGACTTTATTTAAGCAGTTGGTTTTCATTTTCTAGAGGGTCTATTTATTTCTCTCTGTTCAGTGTGTATAAGAGTGTGTGTGTGTGCATATGTAGCGTGTGTGGGAATATTTTGAGCTGCTGAGTGTTCCTTTGCGTAGAGTCCGGATGAAGATGTTGGGGACCCTGCTCCTTCACTCCCCACCTCATTCCCTTGAGACAGGTTCTCTCAGTGGTCTTGGAGAGAGTCTGGTAGCCCACAAGCCCCAGCCACCCCATCTCCACACTGATACCGAGCTCTGGGCTTACAGATGTCTGCCTGAGGTCCCCACCCACTCATCTGGTTTGTTTTAAACACTGAAGGTTGCCATTACTTTCTGCTCATTTGGAAGAGAGGTGTGTCCTAGGTGAGAATGGAGTTCCTAAAAAAAAAAAAAAAAAAAAAAAAAAAAAATGCTTCGGGTTGGGGATTTGGCTCAGTGGTAGAGCGCTTGCCTAGCAAGCGCAAGGCCCTGGGTTCGGTCCCCAGCTCCGAAAAAAAAAACAAAACAAAACAAGAGAATGGAGTTCCTGTAGCAGGTTTTGGTCAGTTTGGAATAGTAGAGGCAAAGCCAATACAATGGTTTGACTGAGGAATGTCCCCCTCAGGCATGAGTGTTCGAATCCCTGGTCCCCAGTAGGTGGCACTATGCAGGTTTGGGAACCTTAGGAGGTGCTGCCTCGACGGAGGGAGTACATGATGGAGTGTGGGCTCCTTGGTCTCCCTGTGCTTCATGCTTGGATCTGAAGATCTAAGCCCCCTACTTCCTACTCTGGCTGCCAGACTGCTTGCTGCCATGCTTCCCAAGAGTCCCCAAGAGGGACTCTTCTCACTCTGGAACTGGAAGCCCAAGTAAAGTATAAGTTGCCTTGGTCATGGAGTTTCATGACAGCAACAGAAAAGAAATAGAGAGAGGTACACTAAGGGATTGGCTACGTGCCTTTCTCTAGACAATGCTTGCCTCCCGTGACTTTGGGCAATGTTGAGCTCTGAGACAGGGGACTGACCCTTTATGCTTACTTGTTCAGGGATACATGTTACAATGTTCATTTGAGGGTCACAGTACAGTGTATGGAGGAAATAGGACGGTAACCAGAGAGAAGCAGATAAACAGTTCCCTCATCTCTTGTGACAAGAGCACCAAAAATCTGCTTAACGAAGGCCTCTCAAATAGAATGTAAACGGTAACCTCCATGTTTCGCATGCTTTCCTATACATTGTATTTTAAAACAAGATCAAAACCAACATTTATTTTGGAGTCTGGAGAGACGCTCAGCAGTTAAGAGTACTGGCTGCTCTTCCAAAGAACCCTGATTTTTAAACCTCTAGCGCTCACATAGCAGCAGATGACCATCAGCAACTCAGGTATAATTTTTATTTAAAGAGATATTTATTTTAACGTGTATAGGTGTTTTTGCCTGCGTGAATGTATTTTATTTGTTGTGAGTGCTTTGCTCATGTGTGTGTCTGTGCACCAAGTTGCATGTTTGGTGCCTGAGAAGGTCAGAAGAGGGCACTGTCTCTCCGGGAACTAGAGTTGTGGATGGTTGCGAGTCACCATGTGGGTGCTAGGAATCAAACCCACAACCTCTGCAACAACAACAGGCGCTTTTCTCTGTAGAGCCATCGCTCCATCCCCTCCACCTGATTTTTATCTTCTTGAGACAGGGTCTCTCTTCATAGCCCTGGCTATCCCAGAACTCACTATGTAGACCAGGCTGGCCTCAAACTCAGAGATTCACCTGCCTCTGCCTGCAGCGTGCGAGATTTAAGGCAAGCACCGCCACGTTCTGCTTTCCAGCTTAGATTTTGGGGCAGGGACTCTCGCTGAGCCTGGAGGTCCCTACTGTAGGTATGGGGCTGGCCAGTCAGCTCTAGGGATCCACCTGTCACCAGCCTGACACCCTCCCAGGGTTGGGGCTACAGATGTGTGTGCCAGGCATCTCAATTCAGGCCCTCGGGTTGAGCAGCAGGAAGTTGTGTCCTGTGAGCCATCTCCCCACCTCCTTTTGTGATTTCAGACAGGGTCTCTTTATTAACCCCAGGCTGCCTGGAACTCTCAGTCTCCTTCAGTACCTGAGGCATTCCCACGGGGCTTTCCACAGAGCCGGACTTGTCTGCTTTATAATGAGCGAGTGAAGCCCAACAGGTCACAGCTTTTAAATCGCAATCCTGGTTTTCCTCTCTTTAACTTTCAGTCTACCTTTTCCAGTACTGATAGTAATTAAAATGTCGCTCTTAACCAGAGTTCGTAATTACAAAAATGGGGTTGAAAAGTAGCTGCCAAGCCCAGAAGCTCCAGTGCCCTGTGCTCAGGGAAAATACGAAGTGGAAAGGACCGTGAAGATTTCTCCATTCTTAGTACAAAACTCCCAGAGAAGCCCCACCAGGCAGACTCAGCTCTGTTGACGCAGGCGAACCCAGTGAGCACAGAGAACTCATAGCTAAGGCATTCTGGCTGAAGGGCAGATGGGGGTGGGAGCTCTGATCAGGGCCGTGGCGGACCTCCCCGTGGGGCTGGGAAACTGGCGCTGCTGGAGACCTTGGAACTGAGAGGGTCACATGAGGGAAGGGTGAGCTCCCCAGGTGTGCTGGACACCTGTCCCCGCAGAAGGTTCAAAGGTCTTGTTCTGTTCAAACATACTCAAGGTTCATGTTCTCAGTTCAAGTAAACACGGACAGGAGGGATTTGTGGACAAGCTTGATGTCCTAGTTTCGTTTCTGTTGCTGTGATTAAAATATCATGGCAAAAGCAATGTAGGGGAAAACGGTTATTTGGGCTCACGATTACAGGTTAATGGTTCATCAGTGCAGGGAAACCAAAGTGGGAAGGGCTAAAAAGCTAGATCCATCATCCACAGTCAGAAGCAAAGGGCAATGAATGCATGCATGCTTAGCTCTTCCTCTAAGCTTATGTGGTCCTGGCCCCTTGCCTAAGGGATGACGACACCCAGAGTGGGCCTAGTCTTCCTGCGTTAATTATCGAGACAGTCTTCCACAGACATATCCACAGCCCAACTTGATCTAGGGAATCCCTAACTAGGGAATCCCTAATTAGGACTCTCCTCCTAGGTGGTTCTAGGTTGTGGCAATTAAAACTAATCATCATACTTGAGAAACTGAAGATCTTTCTAGCGTAAGAGAAGAGCAGATAAATACCTCTAATTTTGTGGGAAGTTGGGGTGTGTATTGGGGTGCCAACT
Organism: Rattus rattus; assembly: GCF_011064425.1. Lineage (NCBI taxonomy): Eukaryota > Metazoa > Chordata > Mammalia > Rodentia > Muridae > Rattus > Rattus rattus. The sequence goes on along the minus strand of NC_046160.1, from coordinate 123,405,426 downwards.
AGGAGAGGTCATGGCAGAAGAGTGAGTTTGAAGATAGACTAAGCTACACAAGAGACCCTATCTTGAAACACCAAAACGAACCAATATAGAGACAAGGTCTCACTCTCTAGGTTGAGTATGGGACGGGCAAGGCCTCTTCTTTAGAACCTGCAGAGTTCACTGTGCCCTGTTTGGGCTCCTAAACCCCAGCTGAAACCCCAGCCATAATGTCCCTACTGTCCCTAAACATTCCACTCATCAGATTCTTTTCATAGTTCCTTCCTGTGGAATGCTTTATCTTGAGGAATGTCCCTCCCCTCCCTAAGGCGGTAGAGAGCAACAGCTGTGCGGAAAGCCAGGGTTGTATCAGATCCCAAAACCGGACTATCGTCCCCATAGGTCTCGTGGGCAAGGCAGAGGCCTCACTGTGTCCTCAAATATTAGCCTGTTTTCTGTTTCGGCCCCATTCCCCTTGGGGAAATCTCTATTTAAACTTCATTTCCTCAGGGACACAGCGAGGCAGAAACAGGACTAGATTCGGCTGGTTACACTGAGGCATGTATGTTCAAACCTACTCTCTTCCAGATCAGGCTGGTCTATGACAAGAGGAAAGAGGTAACCTGGACTAGAGAGAGACTAGGCAGACCAAAGATCTTAAAAGGCCAAGGGATGTGACGACACTTAAGGGCTGGAACCAGAGTCTGCTCTGTCCTCTGTCCTCTGTCCTCTGGGCAGACTCCCACTGAGCTCTGTAAACAGGCTTGTTAAACTGCTCCCAGAGCTCCTCTACGGCCATGCTAATCTCCCCACGTGTCACCCCCCCCCCCAGACTGAGGACACAAGGATAACAGTGGTTGTCCTGAGCCTGCAGTCACCTTGGATTTGGAAACAGCAGAACCTCACAAACGGTCTTCATGGATTGCCCCAAAGTCCAAACCACTATTTTGTGGGAATGGGCTTGTCTCTCTGGGGACAAAGATCTCTCCATTGTGTCCTAAAGAATGTAGATCGGGACACTCTGCTGGGTCACATGGTGACCAAGACTGCTTAAGCATGCACACCCCTCACCCAGCCCTGGTCTTCTCTCTCACTATGAAGTCATGTCAGTAGTTGATGATGAGCGGTTCATTCTCTATCTGCCCCCGAAGGGCCACTGTGACACAAACCCTTTCCTGCCTTTGCACAGATGCCATTACCTCCGGGGCAGGTAGTGGGAGCTGACTGTGCTGGAACCCTCTTGTTTCATTAGGGTCTGGGTGTAGATTCCCAAGCTTCCAGTGCATTCTGCCATCTGAGGACACTGTGTCCTTGTTACCTAGTGTCTACTTAGCCCCCACACAATCCCGGGGCATCAGAAATAGCCACTGACAAGAGCAGAGTAAGGGAGACGAGACAAAAGCAAGGAAGCCACTTGAGAGCCTGACGAAGAGGGAGTCCCAGAGCAGCTTGGTTTATGTGCGAAGTTAGACTCTCTGTGTTAAAGTAAGATCATGTGCTGGCGATGCTGCCATTCACAGCAAGGGCCTTGAGAACACTAAGAAACTGCTCTATCACAGAGCTACCCTGCCAACTCCTGATTTAGTTTTTAAATTAGGAAATTATCGGATAGTCACCAAATTATTTTTCTGGGAAATGAGCTAATGGATTATCTATCTTGTTGTTATTCTATTTTCTGCAGCACAGGAAGCGTCAACAGAAGATTTTATTTTTGTTTTTATTTGTATGTGTGTGTCTGCACACACTGTGCACACACTAGCACACGTGAGGGCAGTGCCTGTGCAGTCCAGAAGTTATCAGATCCCTGGAGCTAGAGTTATAGGTTGTGACATACGTGGGGTCACTGTGTATGTGACTGGGCTCCCCTGGAAAAGCAAGCTAAAGCCCTTGACCACTGTGCTATCTTTCCAGCCTGCGGACAGCATTTTAGAACCAGAGCGGAAGCTCTAGCCGCTCCTGTCAGCCTGACTCCTGTTAGCCTGGCTCAGCTCTCACTCCCCAGCGCTCCCCGGCTCTCTGGGCATCACCTGCGTTCTGCTCCATGCTTTCCTTGATGCCATCAAGGAGTTCCTGGGCGTCCTCCACGTTCTCTTCCTCCTCCTCTTCTTCACCTTCCTCTTCTTCCGTTGTCTCCTTGGGTGCGACAATCGCCTCCTGTATGCCACGGGGGTAATCAGGTTGATTGTGCCTGGCACTGAGGGCCATCTGGCTCGTGAGCCTGGAAAAAGCCTACTTTGGGAGTCACCGACATAACGCAAAAATCTGCGGGACCTGTGGGTCTCCCAAGATGGATGGGGGCCTTAAGGTTTTCCTTAACTCTACTTTTAGGAGAACAGAACTATATTCCACCACCACCCAGGAGTCACCAACTCTCCAAGGCACCAATTGTGTCTGTTTTTTTAAGATTTATTTTCATCCATTTTCCCTTAAGTTGAGGCAGGGTCTCACTATAAGTGGTTATAAGTGGGTGTTCTTAACCACTGAGCTATCTCTCCGATACCTAGTTTGTACCTTACGTGAGGGAAATGCATTTTATAAAACTCAAGATTTTTTGACTGGGGTGTAGCCGTATGGTACATCACCCGCTTAGCTTGTACAAAGCCCTGGGTTCCGTTCCTAGCACCCCCTAAAATGACCTTTCACAATTACTTACAGAAGCATACCTTGTTTATACCACTCCTAACAATTTTTTTTTTTTATAAAAGGTAGTAGATAGTCTGATACAAGACTGAGAAAAATATAACTTTTTTTTTTTTTTCGGAGCTGGGGACCGAACCCAGGCCTTGCGCTTCCTAGGCAAGCACTCTACCACTGAGCCAAATCCCCAACCCAAAATATAACTTTTAAAACTAAATTAAACTAAAAGTGTTCCAGCCCAGAGGGAGAGGACGGGAAGCTCTTGGGATGGGCTGGAGGCAGAACCCCAGAGAAGAAGCTGGGCGTGTTACCAGTTTGGCTATGGCTTCGGAAATCACATCCTTTATCTTGATGTGGTGCAGTTTGTAGTACTTGACCAGCTCTCCAGAGATGCTGGATTTTCCCACAGCAGGAGGACCAAGAATGCAGATCTTGATTGGCTGAAGAGAACAGACAATATATCTCTTAGGGCTTTTGGAGCCAGAAGGGGTGTTACTTCAGGGATGTTCTTTTCCGGGTCTCTGGACCCTTTACTCTGACTTCAGCGACTCAACCAGACTATTCCATCTGTGGTGGTTTGAATAGGTATGGCCCCCATAGGTTCATGTATGTGAGGGGAGTTGTACTAGGGAGCAGTGACCTTGTTGGAATAGGTGTGACCTTGTTGGAGGAAGTGTGTCACTGGGGGGCAGGCTTTGAGATCTTATAAACTCCAGTCTGGCCAATGTGTCACAGTCTCCTTCTGCCTTCAGATCCAGATGTAGAACTCTGGGCTCCTTCTTCAGCGCCATGTCTGCCAACACACTGCCGTGCTTCCTGCCATGACAATAATGGACTGGACCTCTAAAACTGTGAGCCAGTCCCAATGAAATGTTTGCTTTTATTTTTTTTTTTTTTTGGTTCTTTTTTTTTTTTTTCGGAGCTGGGGACCAAACCCAAGGCCTTGCACTTGCTAGGCAAGCTCTCTACCACTGAGCTAAATCCCCAACCCCAATGTTTGCTTTTATAAGAGATGCTATGGTCATGGCGTCTCTTCATAACAATAGAAACCTAAACTAAGACACCCTGCCACTCTGATTGCTACCCCATCATCCCGAAGATGCCCGACCCCTTTCGAGGTAGCTAAGAGCCAGTCATTCCACGAGAATCTAAAAGCATCAGTCCTCTGACCTGGGCCCGTGGAGAATACAGAACTCCAGAAGCCATGCTCAGGATGCTGGGTGTGGTGATACATCCTAGTAATCCCAGGATTTGGAAGGTGGAGGTAGGAGGATAATAAGGTCAAGGCCAGGCTCAACAAACTAGAGAGAAACAAGCCAAACAAGCCAGGGTGTGCTCTATGTAATCTAAAACCAAACAACAATGAAAAGACAGAGAGGGGAGAGAGAGAGAGAGAGAGAGAGAGAGAGAGAGAGAGAGAGAGAGAGAGAGACAGAGAGAGAGAGAGACAGAGAGAGAGAGACAGAGAGAGACAGAGAGAGACAGAGAGGGAGAAAGGGAGAGAGGGAGAGAGGGAGAGAGGGAGAGAGACAGAGAGAGAGAGAGACAGAGAGAGAGAGAGAGAGAGGAAACAGAGACAGAAACAGAGAGAGAACGTGTACCCAGGAACTAGGGTATCTAGGCTTTCTATGACACCAGTTACATCTGTCCTGGACGATTCTTATGAAGACACAAGAATTTATGGTTCAGGACACAGAGTGCTACATTGTCACTTAGATGTCTTTAGACTGAAATTGGTCTTCAGTAGTTTAAAGTTAATTTATCTTGATTTTAAAAAAATGATCTATCTATCTTTCTATTTATCATCTATTTATTTCAGACAAGTGCTTATTATACAGCCCTGGCTAGCCTTGAACTTGTGAACAACTTGCTTCTCCCTTTTGATCATTTTGTTAAAACCACTACTTTTGCAACGGGTATGGTGGCACATGTCTTTAATCCCAGCACTCAGGAGGCAGAGGCAGGCAGATCTCTATGAATTCAAGGCTAGCCTGGTCTACAGAGTAAATCCAGGATAGCTAGGGCTCGTTATACAACAAAACCCTGTCTCCCAAACCCAAAACCCCAAACCAAACAACCAAACAAGCAAAAAAGTCCACTGCCTTTTCCTGTTTGAGGAGGTTGGCGAGTTCAAGGCTGCCTGGACTACAGTACAAGATCTCGTCTTTAAAACAAAATGAAGAAGAGGGGGAGGGAAGGCAGGCAGGCTTGCCTGAATGTTTAAGGTGCTACAGCATTCATAGCAAGTCCTTCCATCAAACAAATAAAAATATCAACGACAAGCGACCATTTCCTCCAAAGAGTTGCGAAACTGTGGCCTGGAATTTTGCAAGTTGTACTCTAAAGCCACAGTGATGGAGAGAATCTCCACTGGTTGTGTCATATGCCTAAAGAACACATAATTTCACCCAGAATTTTGCAGCCATTGGTAGTCTTGGACACGTGTGATAAGCGTGAACACTGGAGTGGATCTGGTGTGGGGAGTTACTGTTCCTGTCTGGTGAGGGGTGATAGGTGAGTACCAAGATGTCGGGGCAGTGGTGAGGCAGGATAGGGCCATGCTGGATCCCTAGATGGGCTTGCTGTAGTCACCAGCGTGAGGCCTAGCTGTCATCTGAGCAGGCTGGTTGGTACGCCTCTTCTGTCCCCACACCAAGAGTGAATCCTGCATCCTGGGGCAGGCTGGCCTTATCCAGGACTAAAGGCAGAATAACAATCTACCCCTTTGCTTATATGGACCAGTTTGTTATGGTCGATGTTCACTTTTAATTGTTCTTACATTTGGCTTACAAGTTTTAATGCAACGCACGTGCAAATTATAAGACCCGAGAAACACGTCAAACGTGAACCACGTGCTCAGACGTTTTAACATGGAAAGCCTCCCGCTGGGACAGAGGCGCCAGCGGTGGGCTCTAAGGACTCTGAGAAACAGAAACAGAAAGGGGCGGCGGGTACCAACAGTCCTCGGCTCTGCTTGTACTCTTTGAGGATGCTGCCGATGTTCTCCACGAATCCCGTCTGGGCGGCCCAGCGGATGTTAAAGTTCTCCTTCACAAAGAGGGCTTCCATCCTCAGGTTGACCAGCAATTGGTCCAGATGCTCTTGCTGAGGGCAGGGAGAGAGTGTCTGTTATCATCCCACAGCCATTGCAGATCAAAGTCGCTACCCTTGGTAAGGAAAGCCAGTGTGTACACTGAGCAGGGAAGTCAATCGGCCCGGCATTAAGTGTCCACAGAGCATCTGCTTTTCATTCCTGTGTCATCACTGTCCTGAAGGTGGAGGGGTTCACCTATACTCTGCCAATCGGCTACAGTCCCAGCCCTGAGATAATTTAAAGGCTCTTCAAATCTGTTCCTAGAGCAGACAGCTTTCATTTTTCTTTTGATTGGACAAACAGCTCAAGAGTAAGATGCTGAACTCCAAACTAAGGCTCTTTTCCAGCCCTGCCCCCTGCCTCTCCAAGCATTCATTTCTCCTTTCCATTCTAAGACAGGGACTCACGGAGCTCAGGTTAGCCTTGAAGTCACTTTGTAGCTTAGACCCTTGACAATTCTGGCTCCTATCCCCAGGTACTAGGATCACAGGAATATACCACCACGTCTATCCCTGCCGCCACCCCACCATCGATGCTGGCAAGGAAATCCAGGGCCTTGGATATGCTAAGAGAGTGCTTTGCAGTTCAGCTCTGCCCTTAGCCTCTCTGAAACGTTCCTTCTGTTGTGTGGTGCTGGATAATGGCCAATGCCTTACATGTGTTAGGCAAGCACTCCACTGAGTTAACTCCCCAGCCTTTTTTATTTTGATAAAGGGTTTCATTTAGTTGCCCAGGCTGGCCTTGGAGTCAGATCCTCGTGCCTCTGCCTCCCTAGTAGCTATATGCCCATCAAGCCTGGCCCTGCCCTTTAAAATATTTTGACTATTTAATGTATATATTTTGTCATTATTTTGTTTGTTTGTTTGACACAGGGTCTCAGATAGCCCAGGCTAGCTGATGATATGTCTTTGAACTCCTGATCCTTCTGCCTCGGCCTTGGGTGTGGGGGTTACAAACACTCACTGCTACACTAGCCTGCATTTACTTTTAAAATAATGCAGTCTCACGGTTAATCCTCCCAAAGAAGTCTGGAGGAAAAAACTCTCTAACGCGCAACCCCGCCCATCCCACTCTGCCTTTTCGATATTATTTAGGGAAACAGTTCTTGAAGACAACGTTTTTCCTTATACTGACCGTTAAGTCCTTTGTCAGGAAAGCATTTTCTTTGGGTACTTTCTGGATTTTTCCAGGGCCGGTATTTTTGCTGATGCACTGTTAGGGAGAAACAGAGGTATTATTCGGTTTGTTTACAAGGTTTGACATAAGACTCAAGAGAATGGGAGCGTGACCAAGCACACATGCTGAGACATCTTGAAAACAGTACACACATCATACCCTCACATGTCCTGCAAACACCCGGAAGCAGAGATGAGCAAGGCTGGGTCTCTGCCCTCAGGCACCGAGGTCCAGGAAGGAGGCAGTCATGTGCACAGATCACAGCCCTGTGGAATGTTTGCAGCTGGACAAGTTAGACACATGTGAAGAAGAGAGCCCATTGTTTTAGACTGAGCTCCTGCCCTGAGTTCCAGCAGACCAGATCAAAACAAAATGGAGGACCTCAGGCTAAGGGTCATATAGGCAAACCGAAGGCTGCTTCCCACATACTCTGAGGGACGAATGCCACAGCAGACCTTTTTTCTCTCTCTCCTGAAAACTGGAAATTCCTTTTGTTTTAACCCTTAGATGGGAAAAAGGACATGATTAGGAAAGACCTGACACTGCCTAGACAAGTTTTCTTTGTTTTTGAGTGGGGGCGGGTGAGTCGATGTGTGTGTTCGGGAGGCACAGGGGTGGGGGTGACCACCTTCAAATCCTACTACTCTACCATAGCTCAGTGGGGGCTCCCATTGCCCGAACTCATGAATTAAGAATAAAAGCAGATTAGTTCTATCAACAAACTTGCCAGTAATTTTATCTTGAGGCATTCTGAATATTTGTGCCCTCTTCTTCCTCATTCACACATTGAAATTTTAACCCTCCAGGTAAAGGTGTCAGATGGTGATCTGCTGGTTCATGATGGTGGAATTCCTGTGAAGGAGGGCTGTGCCCTCAGAAAAGAATCCCGAGGGTTCCCTGTCTCTTTCTCCCATGTGAGGTGCAGGCCTTCAACAGCCACCAAATCCGCCAACGCTTGACCTTGGACTTTGTACCTCCCACCCCAGAAACATGAGCAACATAGTCTCATGGTCCCTGTCCTGCCTGCTTCACACATTTTGTTACAGTAATCAGTACAGACTAAGGTACACGGAGGAGACACCACTTTGGGTGTGTGAGTGGTCTTGCAACCGAGTCCTGGTAACCTGAGTCGGATGGATTCCCTGGGATCCACCCGGTGGAAGAAGAAAGCCGACCCCGGAGAGTTGTCCTCTGACCTCTACATGTGCAGTGCGGCACGGTGTGCGTGCATAACACACACTAAATGAATGTAATAAACTTTTAAAGCGTGGTTGGAGACGCCTGGTCTGAAAGGAATGTGAGAGGGAGACCGGAAGGCTACAGAGGAAGACCCTGACAGAGGAGCCAAGTGAGGGCCAGAGCGGGCCACAGCAGCCAGGCCAGCTGGACTGGGGGCTGGCTGTGTTATCTGAGGCTGCCTGACCCCTGTCTAGAGAGCCTAAAAGTGCCTGTGGGTTGAGTGACCCTCTCTATCAGTCCTGCAGGCCAAGTGTCACAGATTCCATCCTGCCGTCAATGATGACCTTTGTTCCCTCAGCGTGGACTCAATGGGGGCCTTTCTTGCTTTCTTACATGCTCATATTAGACAAAGGTCTTTTGGGGAGTAACTTCCCAACGCTTAGGCTGCAGTTACAGATAGACAGTTTGAGGCTTAAGGACATTTTATTTTATGTGTTCCCCATCCCAGCTAGCACAGAAAGTCAGTAACCAGCATCCAGGGGTACAGCATCTCAAGCTAGCCCATCAGGATATGAGGACGCGGACTGCCTGTCATACCTTGACCAGGTCTTCCAGGGTGTGGACAGACTCGTCCACAGCTACCAGGTAGTGAAGCTTAGGCACGTGGTCTATGACGTTCTGGATCACTCTGTAGAGCAAAGAGCACAATAACCAGGCAGGAAAGGAGATAACCGGACCTCAGCCCCTTTCCCCCAGGCCGGGGAGGTGCTTGGCACTTTGATAAGGGGCCTCACTTATGCTCCACCAAGATCAGGGGCGGGGCTACATCTGCTGTCTACAGATGACGTGGGGAGGTGATGAAAAAGCTGGGTGACATGTCCCAGACTGAAGAACCCCAGGCAAAGACAGTCAGGTTTGAAAACAGATACATTTGGGTCTCGAACCTGTTTTCTTTGTGACTTATTTTTCTATTTCTTTGATTCACTTTTTATCTTGTTATTGTTGCAGTCACTGTTAATATTCTGACCTCTCGGTTGAGCTCAAGGCCTTGTCCGAGCTAGGCAGGCACCTACCACTGACCACCACACACCCAGCTCTCTTTTCTACTTACTTATTTTGAGGCAGAATCTCACTCAATTGCCCAGGCTAGCTTTATACTTGCTTTGGAACCAAGGTGGGCCCTGAAGTTTTGATCCTCCTGCCTCAGCCTCCTCGGTAACTATCATTAACAGGACCATGAGCCCAGATGGGACCTGGTTTCTAAGTATACAGTTCCCAACTCCAAGAAGAGGACCTGACTCTGGCCTCACATCAGGAAGGCTTGTCCACCCCGTGGCTCACATGAATCTCACCGACTGTGCTCCGGGTCAGTGATTTGCAAAGAGAGACACAGTTTCTAGATTTGGCAACTGTCTTAAGGAAGTCACGCAGAGGTGAGCTGTGTCGGTGATCAACAATGAGGACAATACTCGTGTCAGACAGCTGATGTGACTGTCCCCATCTTATGTTGGGATCATCGTATTTCTGGAAACAATAGGGGTTGGAAGTCCACTGCAGCGGCCTGTCAGTTCTACTGTAGTCTTAGCTTTTTTTTTTTTTTCAGTAAACTGAAATTAAAATGTGTACATCTAAAGCTTCGTTCAGCTCATGGTAGAGTGAACGTCTAACCCATGCCTGGACCTGGGCTCTACCCCCAGCCCTGGAAAGGAGAGAAGAAGCAATAGTAGTAAATGTTCATTTCACATCTATTTCATGTCAACGTCGCAGAGGATTGTAGCCTCTGGCTCTCCTTCCTCTGGTATATGATCTGTCTTCAGAATAATCTTCAGAAAGAAAGAAGGTGTAACTGTAAGGGGAAAGGGCCCCATAGTCCTTCCTTAATGCAAAACAGAAGAGGAAAAGAAATTACCCTGTAGGGGCTGGAGAGATGGCTCAGTGGTTAAGAGCACTGACTGCTCTTCCTAGAGGTATTGAGTTCAAATCCCAGCAACCACATGGTGGCTCATAACCGTCTGTAATGGGATCTGATGCCCTCTTCTGGTGTGTCTGAAGACAGCTACAGTGTACTTCTATATAATAAATAAGTCTTTAAAAAGTAATAATAATAAGAAGGAACCACCCTGTAATGGGTCTTTGTATACTAAGGACTGGCGGGACTCAGGTCAGGACTCGGGTGGCTGGGTCCCCCAACCCCACTCTGAGACAAAGAGAAAAAGAGGTGGGTTGCCCAGCATGTGTACCCCAAACCCTTTCCTTCCCAGAGCTGTTTCTCGGCTGACGGGGTCTCTGAGAGACGAAGCTACACTCGTGACCGGAAGTGGGAAGTATTGAGCCGTGGTGGTGGGGGCGGGGATAATGCTTCATCAGGTGCTAAATGGTGATGCTAAGGGCCTTCTGCATGGTGGGGCTGTGAAGAATGAATAAGATAATAATGTGTGTGAGGGTTTGGGCTCTGTGACTTGAACAAGAATTAGGCATATTAATCACCCAGGACAGTCACATTTCTGGGAGGCTTCTTACCCTGCTAGGTCAAGAACGTGAATGGCTGGAATGCAATTGCTCCCGTCTCCAAACACCGGTAATGCAGGAATCTCTCCGAGCCAGGCCATCTGAAAGAGCGACAGGTAGGGGGCGTTTGGCCGGAGTGTGTTTCTCCATTGCAGCCCACCTCAGGTCATCAGAGGACTCCAGAAATGCCACCGCGCCTGGCCTCTGGCTGTCCTCTTGGATCACCTTCTCTCAGACTTTCATCCAGCCAGCCCCATAAAACTCTAGTTGTCAACGCTTAGATCTCATTTTAACAATCTGCAGTATTTGACCCTGGGGTTTCTTTGTTTTTTGTTTTTTGTTTGTTTGTTTGGTTTTTGGTTTTTGGTTTTTTTTTTTCAGATAGTAAGTTCTTTTCTGCTTGGCATTGGGCATTGACAACACTGTCATTTCTCTTTGTCCCTCCTGGGTCTCCCTCCCATTCCCAGGTATCCTCCAGATCCTGAATTCTCCTCCATTGTCCGCGTTGACTCTCCAGGTGACAGTGAGACTCCTTATGCTGCCTCTGGACCATACCAGAGTTTCAGTCTTGATCTCCTCTTCCATTTTTTTTTTTTTAATTTCACCTTTTATTAAAGCACATTTGTAAAAAGACAGCCAGATCTGTTTATGAACTTTCTTACCCATTTAAAAATTTTATTGTGTGAGGGAGTGAGTATGTGTAACCGCGCCTGTCCAAGTACCAGTGTGCAAGTCAGAGGGTGGTCTGTGGGAACTGATTCTCTCCTTCCACCACTTACTGAGGACTGAACCCAACCCTCTCCCTCCCTCTCCTCCTAAGCCCCCTCTCCCTCCCCTCCCTGGCCTCTCCTCCCTTTTCCCCGCCCCTCTCCTCCCTTCCCTCCCCCTCCCTCTTCTCCCTTCCCCTCTCCTCTCTCTCCTCCCCTCTTCCCTCCTTCCCTCTGCTCTGCTCTCCTCTCTCTTTCTTCCTCAAGACAGGCTTTTCCATTATCTTGTAGGCTGACCTCAAGTCTCAACACCACCCCTGCCTTGTAAAACACTTTTGAGAATGCTCTGAGAGGGCTGACAGATGGCTCAGTGGGTAAACACTTAACACAATGGTACTTCACAATGCTGCCCTCTGAGCTCTGTACTGGAGCTGAGGCATGTGCAGGCCCCGGTACACACATTACACACACACACACACACACACACACACACACACACACACACACACATCATCATCATCATCATCATCATCATCATCAATGCTCCTGAGCCAGGATGAAGGCAAGGATATGAGTGAGGAAGTTGCTACTTTGTAACCTAACTTGAAAGTGAAATTAAGGACTGGAGAGATGGCTCAGTGGTTAAGAAGTCCTGAGTTCAATTCCCAGCAACTACATGGTGGCTCACAATCACCTGTAATGGGATCTTGGCGCCCTCTTCTGGCATGCAAGCATATATTCAAGCAGAACACTGGACAGTTAATAAACAAATATTTTGAAAGTGAAATTAAATTAATAATTACGAAAGAAGAGTTCATTTAGTCCTTGGAAAGGCCAGACCTTAAAAAATGCGTGTAAGATGCCTCCTTCCACTCCATACTGAAGTCCTGAGGCGACTACATAAGTTACAAACTTTTTGGCCTAAAACAGATAAAATACAAAGAGAGAGGGGGAGGGAGGGAGGGAGGGAGGGAGAGAAAATTGGTACAGCATTAGTCATATTAAAGCCGTCTTGGTAAGTTAAATAAACACTACAGCAGGCCCCGCCCACTCTGCTGCAGGCCCCGCCCTCTCTGCTGCAGGCTCTGCCCTCTCTGCTGCAGGCTCTGCCCTCTCTTCTGAGCTCTTTAGTTAGGCACTGCTTAGGGCACAGACAGGGTCCCTTATTGGGGAAGGAGAAAACTGCACACAATTCAGAACTGTTTCCAGCCACCACTGAAATTTAATGGGAATGAAGAACTAAATTAATTCAGAGCTGTTCCTTGTGAAAACACCTGTGAACTCTCTGTTGGCCCTGAGGAGAAGGGAGGCTAGGAAAACAGGTCCTTCCAGAAGGATCTTCAGTCACCCACCCCAGTGCTCACATGACTGTGAAGCCCAGGACCAGGTGGGGGCTTTGTTCGGTTATGAGACAGGATCTCACGTAGCCCAGGCTGGCCTTGCCCTCACTATGTTGCTGAGGATGAACCTTGTTGAGTGCTGGATTACAGCTTGTGCTGCCGCCCTCGCTTATGTGGTGGTGAGGGTCAAACCAAAGGCTTTGTACATGTTGGGTAAATACGCTGCCATCTAAGCTACGGCCCCAGATCCTGAACCAGGTCTCAGTACGAGAGTTTTGATGGATAGACATGCTTTACTTTGCCCAGAGAAGTCACTGTGGCCTTGATGATACTTTGTGGTGACCAAGCCAGGCTCAGTGGTATGTGCTTGCTGAATCTGCTCTGGAGGCTAAGGTTGGGAGATTACTTGGGCCCATGCAGTGGACAGACCAGCCTGGGTGTGTCAGAAAGACACTGAAAAATCAGAGAGCTTAGTGCAGTGAATGGTTCGCACTGTGATGTCTACGTTTCTTTCCATTCCCTAACATTGCTTTCCAGAGCTTGAGATGGACCCCAGGTCTGCAAAGCATGCTGGGCACCACTGCTTGGGCATCAGACCTGGTTCCTCTGACCCCACTGAAGCTTTCATTCATGGACTGCCGGTGTACTCAGTGTGCCCAGCCTAGAGCAGAACTGCTGAAGTCTGCTTAATCACAGTGGGGATCTATCCTCCTCACTTGAGAGAGATTCCTGAGTGTGTGTGTGTGTGTGTGTGTGTGTGTGTGTGTGTGTGTTGTGTAGTAGCAGTATACATATGTGTACACACTGGAGGGAGGAAGGACGGAGGAAAAAAAAGAAGAAGAGGACAAGGAGGAAGAGGAAGAAGAGGAAAGGAGGAGGAGGTAGTAGTAATTAATAGTAGTAGTAGTAGCAGTAGTAGTAGTAGCAGTAGTAGCAGCAGCAGCAGTAGTAGTAGTAGTAGTAGTAGTAGTAGTAGTAGTAGTAGTAGTAGCAGTAGTAGTAGCAGTAGCAGTAGCAGTAGTAGTAGTAGTGGTAGTAGTAGCTGAAGTTGATGTTGCCCTGGCTGGACATAGTGACTTATGATCATACTCCCAGAATTTACTTGGGAGGCTGGGGCACAGGATTGCCACAGTTTAAGGTTCCAAGCTACCCTGGATTACGGGGTAAGATCCATGTCCAAAAAGAGTGGGGGGGAGATACCCGTAGCTGATTGAGTTCAGACAGTGCATAAACAGAATGCACAGAGAATCACAGCCGACCTAGCATGACTCACGGCAATCTTTTATGAGTTCAGTCTTGTAAGATGCAGATAATAGGGCAATTCTAAAGACATCAGAAATAATTCTACTGTGCGGGCGTGAAGCCGTGTTCTGTATCTGTTTGCTTCTCTTTGTTGTGGTAAACCTTAACCAATACACATCTGGGGCGAGCTTAGGGGAGGAGAGGGTTAACTGACTTACACTTCCTGTCACAGGAGGGCATCATGGGAGGGAAGTTAGGAAGCAGGAACTGGAGGAGCAGCCATGGAGGAATGCTGCTTACTGGCTTGCTCTCAGGCTCACGGTGAGCTTAGAGGGCTGGGGCACATCAGCCTAGGGATGCCACTGCCTACAGTAGACATGTCCTCAGGCCAATCCTGCTGAGACAGCTCTTTCAGAGAGGCTCTCTTCACTCGTGTCAGGCTGGCAACAAAACCAACCTACGACATATTTCTTGGTTCTAATTCTCAGATAGATTTGGATGGATTAGACTGGAAAGTTACTGAGATTTTTAAAAAAATGTATTCGAGTTGGAGAGGTGGCTCAGAGGTTGAGAGCACTGACTGCTCTTCCAGAGGTCCGGAGTTCAATTCCCAGCAACCACATGGTGGCTCACAACCATCTGTAATGAGATCTGGTGCCCTCTTCTGGTACGCAGGCATATATGCAGGCAGAACACTGTGTACATACATGCATGCATGCATACATACATACATACATACATACATACATACATACATACATAAAATGTATTCATCTACAATTAGCTGGGCAGTGGTGTGGTAATGCTTGCCTTTGGGAGGCAGGTAGACCTCAGAGCTCGAGGCCAGCCTGGTCTTCAGAGGGATCTATCTCCTGCACAGCCAGGGCTACACAGTGAACCCCATCTCATAAGGGAAAGCAAACAAACAAACGAATAAATAGGCTGGGTCAAGCACAGTAACAAGGTACTGCGGAAGTACACATGAGGCTCGAGGTTTGAGACCTGGACTGAAAGGTTCAGGGGGAAGGAAGGAAGGAGGGAGGGAGGGAGAGGATAAGGGAGGAGGAAGAGGAGAAGGAAGAAGAGGAGGAGAAGGAGGAGGGTGGTTTTTGAATGAAAATGGATTGTCCTGTAGGCTCAGGAGGAGTGGCACTATTTGAAAGGACTGGGACACAAGACCTTGCTGGAGGAAGTGTGTCGCTAGAAGTGGGCTTTGAGGTTTCAAAGGCTCATGCCAGGCCCTATGTCTTGCTCCTTCCTGCTACCTGGGGATCTGAATGTAGCCCTCTCAGCCTCTTCTCCAGCTCCATGCCTGGCTGGATGTTACCCTGCTCCCCCCAGTGATGATCATAGACTGAACCTCTGAAACTGTAAGCCAGCCCTGATTAAATGTTTTCCTTTGTGAGAGTTGCTGCGGTCATGTTGTCTCCTCAGAGCAAAAGAACACTGATTAAGCAGAAAAAAAGGATAGTTTTTTTTTTCTCTAAAAGTTAAACTTGGGAGCTGGAGAGATGGCTCAGTGGTTAAGAGCACTGACTGCTCTTCCAGAGGTTCTGAGTTCAAATCCCAGCAACCACATGTACAACCATCTGTAATGAGATCTGATGCCCTCTTCTGGTGTGTCTGAAGACAGCTACAATGTACTTATATAGAATAAATAAATCTTTAAAAAAAAACAAAAAAAAATTAAACCTGGTGGCACATGCATGAATCTAAGAATTTAAAAGGTTAAGGCAAATTCAAGACAGTGGTCTACATAGCAAACTAGAGACATACTCTGTCTTTGAAAAACAGATTTGGGGCCAAGCACTGGCAACACCTCTAACCTTAGTAGTCACAGCACAGGCAGGCAGAGCTCTCTGTTCAAGGCCAGCTTGGATTATATACTGGGTTCTAGGACAGCTAGGACTACCTAGTGAGACACAGTTTCAAATAGAAAGAAAACTGATTTTACGGGGCTGGACCTGCCTGGCAGCTCTCAACCACCTGGACCTCTACACACTCGGGGACTCACTTGGCACATACACGCATGTGCATATGTGCACACACGCATTACATATGCAGACATTTAGGCAAAACACTCGTGCACATAAACTAAAATTAAAAAATTAAAAAGGGATTTTCCAATGAATTTTTAAATTTAGAGTTAAGGATGATTAGTATATTTCTATAATAAACAAAGGTGTGAAGAGGACATGGGCCCCTGTTGGATTAGCAGACACTGGGTTTCTGTGTGAGGATTCGTCTTCATTTAGTGTGTGAGGCATGTGAGTGACTGACAGGGTGTGGATTGTAACAAATAGCAGACTGTGGGGCTGGGAGACATTAGGTAAGCCGGTATGCTCCTTTTCTTTTGTAGTCTAGGACGTGTCTCATTGGTTGAGGCCTTGGCCCACTCCACAGCATAAGGTTTGCCCTAAAGTTGAAGTAGAATGTCTAATTCTCTCCCCTCTGTTTGTCTGCTGTGTCGGTGTTGGTGTTTTGAGACTGGCTCCCACTATGTATCCCTGGCTGTCCTGGAACTGGCTCTGCTGTAGACCATGCTGGTCTCAAACTCAAATCCACCTGCCTCTGACTCCTAAGTGCTGGGATTAAATGTATGTACAACCTAGGGCTTGTTTGTTTTTGAGTCAGGGGGGTCTCACTGTGTAGCTCAGGCTGGCCTTGGATGCACCATCCTCCTGCCTCACCTCCCTAGGTGCTGGAATTGCAGGCATGATCCGACACCCCTACAATCTGTTGTTTCTGTAACTGTTTCATGCTCACTGTGTATTCAAGACCACAGGTTCTTCAGGGACAGAACTGATGTTTGAAATATATGTTGTCATGTCTTATGAAACCACAAGGTGGCGCTTCAGAGCCGTCATCACTTAATCTGCTCTCCCCCACCTCCCTCTCTCCCTCCTTCCCTCCCCTCCCCGTCCTCCTTTCTGTCCCCCTCTCCTCCCTGTCTCTAATTCAGTGGAACCTTGGGCTTGGGTTGAATAGGATGATGGCAGCAGCACCAGCCTCAGAGTTCTAAAGAGGACACATGTGAATCTGAGCACGGCAGGAGGAATGCTCAGCACCTCCCAGGTTAGGCCGTTCAGCCAGCCCTGATTTGCCTCTCAGTTACTATTTACGTACTACAGGCCGCTCGATAATCTATTTTGGTAGAAGTCACCATACATCTGTCATTTGACAGATGACAAATTGTTGCTGCAATAGTAACTTTTCTTTAATGTTGGGTGCTGGGGACTGAACCTGGGTCCTTGCCACACAAGGCTGCCTGTCACTTAGTCTATCCCATACCTATATTTTCCTCTTTTTTTTTTTAATTTATATTTTTTTTTTTTTTTTGAGACAGTTTTTGTGTATCCCTGGCTGTCTTGGAACTTGCTCTGTAGACCAGGTTAGCCTCGAACTCAGAGCTCTGCCTCTGCCTCCCGAGTGCTGAGATTAAAGGCGTGCACCATGACCGCCTGGCTAAAGACTTATTTTTAATTAGGCGGGGTGGGTGCATATGAGTCCAGATGCAAGCGGCATCAGACCCCCTGGAGCTGGGGCCTCCATGGCTACTGCTCACTAAACTTAGGTCCATCTCAACCACAAACTGAACTTGGGTCTGTGCTCCTAACCACTGTGCCATCTCTCCAGCCCCACTCTACCCTATCAGTCCCTATCCTAGAGTGGCCAAACTGGTCTAGACCTCCTTCCTGGATCCCAGACAGGCCTTGAACTTGTGGAACCACGGGCGTGTGGTCCCTCCCTTCCCATCACTACTGAGTTATTTGCCGAGACCTCTGGATGAAAGAGATCCTGAGTTTAGCCGGGGGCCCAACATAGGGCTTTTAGGTCAGTGGGCTGGATCCTAATCTGGGCCAGGAACTCCCTAAGGATAGAATACTGCTTGAGCCAAAGCTCACCCCCGTGGGGGTGTACGAGGAAATAAACCACGGTGTTCACACTGTTGTAGCAATGCACCCTTGCCATGCAAAAGCGGTCTGAGAAGGGGTCAGGGCTGAGTATGCAGAGGCGAGAATTGCCCGGGTCCACCACCTCACGAAGACCCCTTCCCACAGTGGTCTCTGTGTCCAGACTTACATTCTTTCCAAACTTGAGGACTAGTTTTTCGGCGTTGATGTGGTCCTGGAAGTTGGGGTGATGTTTCCTTCGCCGATAATCCTCTTCGGTGAAGGGAACCTCGCTATCGTCCTAGGGGAGACACAAGGTGCAAAGCTATACCCCAGAGCCAAGGGAGGCTGCACTGTTCAAGGAGCTGTTCCTTCCGGCTCGATGCAAGTTCGGCGCTACCTGGTTCCCAAGAAGTGATCCGCGAATCTCCCAGTAGCTGGCTCAGAGGACCTCCAACAGTCCTCATAAGGAAGTGACAGATATTTACAGTGCTGGACTTAACAAGAACTCTACAGAACTCATCGAAACGTACCCCATGGACACGTGCAATCCCTATGTGCTGACTGAGACAAAAATGATTCTCTAAAAGACAACAAAACGCTGGGCTTCCAGAGCTGTGTGGGGCAGGACTTGTTCTTCACGTCTGGGCTGTGGTTTGGGGTGACCAGGAGATTCACTTTGATGTGACCTCAAAACCAATGAGAGCAAGACCGGCAGGGTCCTTGATTGTACAGGTTGGGCTGCAGCCACCAAAGGGAACCATGGGGGCGGCAACAGGCTCTGGGTAGCAGATAGGATCTAGCTTTGGGACAATACACAGAAATCAGTCTTTCTTGCAGCTGCGGGTTGCATGTTGAATGTTAGAAAGACTGATGGCTGTAAGCTCCAAGACCAAACTGAAGCTCTGTGTATACTAACCAAAATGGAAGCTTTTTGTTTGTTTTGTTTTGTTTGTTTTGACGTAGGGTATCGGGTTGCCCAGGCCGGCCTTGCATTTGGTAAGTACTCAAAGGAAGTTGATGCTGAACTTTAGCTCTCCCTGCCTCCATCAAAGCTAAGGATAACCTGTAAGCCGGGCTTGCCCAAGGATAGGTAACATCCTGGGATGCTGGAGGCTGCTGCTCAGGTAAAATATCAAGTCACGCGTTTTCCCTTCAGTAAACAAGGTTGGTTGCCCCAACTGCACAGGATGTACTCGGTCACATAATAGGCAGGATGCATGCTTGTCCCTGACTGGATGGTGGCAGGTATAGCCTGTGGGTTCCCCCTGTGAGCACCCCACTAAAATAATTCATCACTGTTCTTTGGGGGTCCTAGGTACGAACCTAGCCATTGTCCCTCTTCCTTGTCAGTATTTAATAAAGCATTTAATAAAGCTTGCTTTAATTGGACAATCGTGAATTTGGTGTGTGTTTCTCCTTGCAAATTTCAGGTTTAGCAAATTTCTGCCTCCTCAGGCTGGGATTATAGTCATGGGACAGCATGCCCATTTTTTTTTTTCTTTCTTTTTTTCGGAGCTGGGGACCGAACCCAGGGCCTTGCGCTTGCTAGGCAAGCGCTCTACCACTGAGCTAAATCCCCAACCCCCAGCGTGCCCATTTTATATCAATAAACTACCTGCTCTGAATTTATATTTACAGATCTGGTTCCTGGAGACCCTAGGAACCAGATCTTCCTTCTGTGACTGCAGTAACCAGGGTGTGTGAAACTTCTAAACTGTGCTGTTGTGAAGCCCAACCAACTCTGCCTTTGAGAGTGCACAAAGTTCCACTTGAGCAAACATCCTATGACAAGCAATAGCCAGTCACGCTACAACAGCAGGGTCAAGATACATATAGATAACCTAAGACGTCCTGCAGAAAACAGATAACCTAGCCATCCTATCTGTCAGCTGGTTTTGCCCCCATGTTTGGTTCCTCAAGATTACTCCAGAAATACAGTTTTTAAAATATTAACTTGCTGACCCTCATGGAAACCCCCCAAGTTTGCTGTAAGTACAATAAATACCCTGCACCCTAGACTTGAGGCTCTCACTTCTGACCCCCTGCTATGGTGAGGCAAGAGCCCTGGCTCACAGACTCGTTGTAATAAAGACCCTTGTGTGTTTGCATCAGAATTGGCTCCTCATAGTCTTTAGGGTCCCTGGGACTTGGGTATAGCTGTGACTGTAAACTGAGAAAGGCACCAGTTCAAGACAAGAGGTGGATTATTACCAGAGACATGGGTAGGGAGTGGTGCACATGCCTTCCTCTCGGGACTCAGAAGGCAGAGGTAGGCAGATCTGAGTTCTAGGCCAGTAAGGGGTATATAGTGAGACCTGCTCTCAAACCATAGAAAAGAAACAATACATTTATTGTATGATCAATTGAGGGTGAAATTTACCCATGGTCACGGGCATTCAGGAACTTTAAAAAAGTACTTGGGAGGCAGAGGCTGGTGTGGAAAGCTTTCAGGGCTGCTTGGCAGGAATTTGACATTGGGTCAGGACAAGGAAGTAGGTTAGAACAAAGAAGCAGGCTTCAGGCAAGAATCTGACTTTGGGTTAGGACAGGAAAGTAGGCTCAGGTATCTTGGTCATCCTGATAAGCCCCTAGAAACAGTGATCACGGGGCTTTTTTATTGACTTGCTTGTTCCTTGACTATTTGTATTTATTGTCTTGCTTGTTCCTTAACCTAGAAATGACTTTATTTGCATGTAATTAAAATGGTATAAAAGCAGATTAGGAAAAAAATAAACCTGCCTCAGCCTCAGAACTGGATGGGGTCATGCTACAGTCTTATCTAATTGTCTTTTTCCTTTTAATCCTTGCTCCTATGCTGGAGAACCTGTTGACTGACTGAGCTGGCTTGGTCAGGCTGGTAGATCTCTGAGTTCTAGGCTAGCCTGGTCTACAGAGTGAGTTCCAGGACAGCCAAGGCCACACAAGAAAGCCTATCTGGAAACAACAAAAATAACAAACAGATTAAAACTAACAATGCAAGAAGGGTGTGGTGTGTAAATATGAATGGCAAAGTGGTTTTCCCCTTCTTTGTGCATTTGTGTGTGTGTGTGTGTGTGTGTGTGTGTGTGTTGGCAGGTATACATGCGTGGGTATCTTCTGCTGTCCAAACACTTTAACAGCTGAGCCATCTCTCTAGCCCACAAATGACAGTATTTCATATCTGCAAATTTGCTCAGTTAAGAAGAGAGATTCTTGGGCTGGAAAGATGTCTCCATGGTTAAGAGCACTCACTGACTGCTTTTCCAGATGTCCTGAGTTCAATTCCCAGCAAATACATGATGTCTCACAACCATCTGTAATGGGATCTGATGCTCTCTTCTGGTGTGTCTGAAGACAGTTACAGTGCATTCATATAAACAAGATAAATAAATATTTTTAAAAAGAGGATGAGCTGGAGAGATGGCTCAGCGGTTAAGAGCACTGACTCCTCTTCCAGAGGTCCTGAGTTCAAATTCCAGCAACCACATGGTGGCTCACAACCATTTATAATGAGATCTGATGCCCTCTTCTGGAGTGTCTGAAGACAGCAACAGTGAACTTACATGTAATAAATAAGTAAATCTTTCTAAAAAATAGGAGAGAGTCTCACAGGCAGCTCCAGCATAGTGGAGGATACGCTTTTGAATTAAAAATTGCTTCTGTGGGGAAAATATAGGCTGCAGTGGAGGAAATGAGATCCTATCCCAGTCTACTCAGCCAGGCCTGGATTTGGAGTGGATAATAAAATGGAAGAAGAGAAAAGAGAAGGTGTGGACTCAGCACTGGAGAGGCGTAGACAGGAGGATCAGGGACTCGGAGCCATCCTGGGCTGCAGGGTGAATTCAAGCCATTTTGGGCTACGTGAGGTCCTGCTCCAGATGTCAGGAGCCGTGGTGGGAACTGGGAGAAGATGAAGAAGGCAGCACGCAGAGGCTCAGGGCTGTGGGCCATGCTGAGGAGTGTAGGTGACCGAGACAGGTGGGTGGTGTGTAAATATTCACCTGAGGGTGTGGACATGCAGGTGCCATGACCTGCATGTGCAGGCTAAAAGACAACCGTGGGTGTCAGTCCGCACTGTCCACCTTGTTAGAGAAAGGGCCTCTTTGGTTTCTGGTTAGCCAGCATCCCAGCCTGCTGGTCCTCAAGCCTCCAGGGACATGGAGGCTTGTCCACACGGGAGCTCTGAGATGACAACCACTCACACTATGTGACTGACTTTAATGGGGTTCTGGGAACTCAGAGTGGGGAGCCTCTGTGAGCACCTCTGCCCACTGAGCCGTGCCCCAGCCAGGGCTGACGCCTTTTAAGCGGGCCTGTTGCACAATCTGAATTACATTTTAACAGGGTTGTTGAGGTGGACCACAAATAGGAAGGAAGGGAGAAGGTAAGGAATGGAGCCCACCACTAGGTGGCGATAGATTCTCTCCCCCTACCCCGAAGGCTTCTATTGCTAAGACAGAACACCATGATTACAAAAAGAAACAAGTTGGGGAGAAAAGGTTTACTTGGCTTATATTTCCATATTGCTGTTCATCATCGAAGGAAGTCAGGGAAGGATTTCAAACGGCAGAAACCTGATGCAGAGGCCATGAAGGGGTGCTGCTAGCAGGCTTACCAGAAACATAGAACCGGGGACCATTGGCCCACCCATAGTGGGCTGGGCCCTCGTCCACCAACCACTAAGAAAATAGCGCGGACCGCTAAATCCCAAGCGGCAACTTCTCATCCGAGGTTCCCTCTTTCCAGATGACTTTAGTTTGTGTGTCGAGTTGACGTAAGACTGGCCAGCGCACCTCCATAATCCAATGGGACAGGTCAAGGACCTAGGTGTCACCTCTAGGAAGTTATGGCTGCTTTCGAAGCTCCTCAATCGCTGCTTAGGCTTCCGTACTGAGTTTCTAAGACTCTTCTCCTCACTCACCGCCAGGCAGCTGCCCTCGCCGCCTCAGCTCCAGCAGCCTGGCTTTGATCCTTTTCTTTATAGTTCTTCCATTTCTGGCAGCTCTGAGGCTTACTGCCTGCCCGCCCCGGGGGTTTTTCTTTTAAACTGAAACACCCGTCCTAATGAGCCCCAATAGGGAGTCCCATTTCCCAGGTGTCACATGATGGCTCTGTTGGGACTCTGAGATTTCTAGGAACTCTTCTTTCTTCCCCTTTAACGTTTTGATTGGCAGCGAAGATAAACCCACCCCTCGGTGGAATCCACAGCCAGCAATAGGCATCCAGAAGTTTTCATGGTTGGGGAAGCTGACAGCTGAGCCTGGGGCTAGAAAGTTGCCTTGGATATGATTTCTAGATTGGGCTGTTGGTACACTTTGGATGATGCATTAAGAACTTGGCTGGGGGTTGGGGATTTAGCTCAGTGGTAGAGGAAGGGAAGCACAAGGCCCTGGGTTGGTCCCCAGCTCCAAAAAAAAAGAACCAAAAAAAAAAAAAAAAAAAAAAAAGAACTTGGCTGGGAAACTGGCTGATGGGTGGGTGGGTGGAGGGATGGGTGGGTGGGTGGGAGTGGGCTGGGACAACCCCAGTACCAGGGATTCTCTTAGCAGAAAGACGGAAAATTAGTTTGTGAGGGAAACTGTAGTTACTCCACCATTTTGCAGAAATGGCAAATCCTAGACAAATTACATATCACACAATTGGCTGTTCTTTTACATCCATGTGTCCAACCCATAGCACATGGTTTGCTAGATTAAGAAGAAATAAATGGGACAATGAGATAAACAAATGAATCGTGTACCCTGAAAGGATATTTGTGTTGAAACTTAGTCACTACTTATTGGAAGTTAAAACTGAGCTGACCGCTCTTGTACTCACTCTTATTTGCTAACCTTAGCAATCAAACTCACACCCAGACTGGAAAGAGAATGTTCTAGAAGCATCCATCTTTCTAGCCCAAGGTTTAGCTGCCAGGTTCCCAGACCAGGAAAACTGCTGGGTGGCTGCTGCCTGCTGTGGATGCCATCTAGGGTACAGGAGCCTAGGAGCTTCACGGCCCTGGCTAACATGACCCGACTGCCCGATATGACTGTTCTAGGTTTACCCCATTGCCAGTCCCGGTGTCTGCAGACTACAAGGTGGACTGCAAGGTACCCTGGCCGTGGATTTTCACTAAAGAAAGGGGAACAGTCTCTGCCCAGCCAGCTGCATGGAAGCCTGTCATTGAAAACAGTCAGGGCTGTCAGTTCAGTTTCTGCCTTTAGGTTCCTGAAGAGACAGAGACCAGGCTCTGCGCTGTGAACCTTTGCTACTGGTGTTTGGGGCTATTCTCCTTTAGTCCTTAAATTTCATTGCATCAACAGCAGCACATGAGTGTATTTTACATTAAAACACAAAATGAGAGAAATGTCAACAAAACCCCATGAAGCAGGGACAAGGTCTCACCATGTGCGTGGGCTAGCCCAGAATTCTTAGGCTTGAAATAACCCTCTCCCTCCTGAGTGCGCCCAGAGCTCGTTTGCTTTAAGGCCACCTTTCACTGGCAGGGGTTGGGGTTGGGGGGAATAGGGTGTGGGGGCAGAGGGTGGGAGGGCAGCAGGGCGTGGGGAGGGTGGGGAGGGCTAGTTCCTTGCTGCTGAAGAAGTGATCATTTCCTTTACTGACAGATGCTCCAGTTCCTCTCCATCTGGCATTGTACCCTTTCCTTGTTATGTAGGAAAAGGTGTCAGCATTTCTGAAAATTCTGTCGGTTCCTGAACAGATGTGGCAATGACTGCGCTCACTTGGTGTGGCTTTGCTCTTGCTTGTCTATTTATGATGATGATAATAATGATGATGATGATGATTACTGGTTTCTTGGGACAGGGTCTCTGTGTAACTCTAGCTGTCCTGGAAGTTGCTGGGTAGAGCAGGGTGTCCTGGAACTCAGAGGTCTGCTGGGATCAAAGATATGTGCCACCACTGCCTGGCTTGTTTATTTATTTTAAAATGTGTTTGTCTTTAAAGAATTATTTATTTTACGCATATTAGTACACTGTAGCTGACACACCAGAAGAGGGCATCAGATTCCACTACAGGTGGTTGTGAGCCCCCATGTGGTTGCTGGGAATTGAACTCAGGACCTCTGGAAGCGGTCAGTGCTCTTAATTGCTGAGCCATCTCTCCCGGCAGCTTATTTATTTTTAAGTTAAATCTGATGACTCTGTTAACTGGAACTTCTTCCTATGGTTGAATTGTTTTACTGATTTATTCTTTATGCAAGGGTCTCTGCTGTCCAGGCTGGGGCTGAACTCTTCCTGTACTGAGGTGGTCCGGCCGCCTCAGCTTCCGGTGTAGCTGCCTCAGCTTCCGGTGAAGCTTTCATTGCGTGCCACTGAGCCAAGGTTGCCGATGACCTTTCAAATCGCTTACTGTTTTCCACCCGCCTGGAACTTGTGTGGGCTCCAGGCTAGCTAGTTATTATTTGTGACAACTAGAACCTGTCAGTCACCCTTGTTCTGAGAGTCTGGCTGCGTTAGCATCTTCTCTGCATTCTTTGCTCACCCTCAGAACGTAGCTAGACTTTAAAAACAAACAGGGACTAGCAAGATGGTTCGGTAAGTGTAGGTGCCTGCTGCGTAAGGACCAGAGTCCCGGATTCAACGTGGCTGGAAATGGCTAGGAAAATGCATCTTGTAATCAATAATGTATCGCTTTGGAGAGCTGAGAAGCAATGTCAATGCCGGTGTGTGGGAGACCCCGCACACCATTTGCGTTGTCTCAACGGCTAAGGAAACTTCATTTTATACTAGTCATGCATCTAATAACCATTTGTCTCAGCTTCAAGTCCCCGGAAGCTATGTTCCCAGTAACCTGGACAGAATGACACTCCCCCCCACCCCCCAGACACAGCCATACCATCTGCTTTGTTACATTATGACTGCTTGTTTCTTCATTTGCTTCTGTGACCTGCTTATGTAGACATTCAATGGCTGTTCTGAGGTTACCATGACATCCTAGTCTTGGTAGCACACAATGGCTCTTGGCTTGCTTGTGCAGATACTCAAGGTTTTCTTGTGGTTTTTGCCCTTAAAAGTCCATCCCTCCGGGCTGGAGAGATGACTCAGGACTGCTCTTCCAGAGGACCTGAGTTCAAATCCCAGCAACCACATGGTGGCTCACAACCATCTGTAATGGGATCTGATGTCCTCTTCTGGTGTGTCTGAAGACAGCTATAGTATCTTATAAATAAATAAATAAATTAAAAAAAATTCCTTCCCTCTTCCCTCAGCCCACTTCACATGGCACTCTCTAATCTGGCTCAGAGATCACCAGTCCCCTAGCGGTATCAATGAACTTCGTGATTATAATTTGGATTGAGTTTGCGGTCTTTTCCCTGGGGCAGGTGTGTGTTGAACACTCTAACGTCCTCGTCACTCTGATCGTACCGTCTGATGAGTCTTGAAGAGACGCTAGTGTGATTCTCCACTGAGTGAGAGGCCGTCACACAGCCACAAGTCTCTGAGGCAGCAGCGCTGGAAGAAGGCACGCCTTCAGTCACGATGTAGCCGCTGTGACCAATGTGTGACCAATGGGCGCGTGTTTGCTGTGCTGTGCTCATGGTGGTCTTATGTCCACCGGTGTCACCCAGACACTCGGGGAATGCACTGCGCTGTCATCAGCAGCTCCTTTATGACTAACCTAAAGGTCATCTTCACTGTCGGGTCGTCCACATTTAGAGTCACCTAGAAGAGACACTGCTGGACGGGCCTGCCTGAGAACTACCTGAGGAGGGAGGAGCCACCAGCCTGGAGTCCCCGTATGAATGAAACGAGAGGAGGAAAAAGGAGCTGAGTGTCAGGCAGGCTTGGTGTGACCGGCCACCTCTCCCTCGGTCACACCTTCTCCTCCAAGGTGCCCCAAATCCCTTCAGTGAGACAAGATAACCCGGCACTAGGGAAGCAGAGGCAGACAGATCTCTGTGAGTTTAGGGCCAGATTGGTCTACAGAGTGAGGTAGGGTACACAGGGAGACCATATCTCAAAAACAAACAAACAAACAAACAAACAAACAAACAAACAAACCTACCCTCCACCCCCTACCCCTTGCTTTTGTCAGATGATCTGACACGGCAATGGCAAAGTAGCCAATGAGATAACCTTCTTGGATCCTTATCACCTGTATGGTCAGGCCTTGACCAAAGCGTTGTTAGGTGGTGGCACTGTCTGTGGGGAGGCAATTTGAACTTCCTGGTGGCCTAAGCTGGGAATGCAGCTGGGTGGCAGAGTGTCTGTCCAGCCCTGGGTTTGATCTTTAGCACATCACAAAATCTAAATATGGCCACGAGTGCCTCTATACCCAGCTCTTTGGGTATAGAGGTGGGAGGATCTGAAGTTACAGCCATCCCTGGCTATATAGTGAGTCTGAGGCAGCCTGGACTATGAGAGATGCTGTCACAGAGAGTGAAACAACAGAACAACACATACAGAAGCCTCGCCAAGCCTTGGTGGTGTGAGGCCGGCTCCTTTTAACATAACTGCAGCCATTTTGTACTCAGACTCCATGTTACCCACAAGGTGAAATTAAGTTCATAGTTGTCACTTCAACCGACACTGAAGACTGTTACTACTATGCCAAAATGTTATGGTCGACTCGCTTGTACCGTTTTCTCAATGCTCTGAGACTCCCCTGATCACCACCTGTCCACCACCCTTCTTACTTCACTCAGGATCAACCACCTTAAAGGTTGGCTGATGGTACTTTGTCTAGTTAGCCAAAAATGGTGTACCACTCCACGGCTTGCCTCTGAACTTATGAACCTGGTTTTTCCTATAAAAAGCCTGTCCTGAGGACAGACTGGTGCCACAGTTAGGTTTTCCTTCTCGTGGTCCTGAACGCTCAGTGTTAGGGTGTGCATTCAAAAGACTGTTCTTGCTTAACTGAGATCGCTGTACCCATGGTTTGTGTGGCGACTCCCAGACCCCGACATGGATTCACTTTGGGCTGATGAACTCTGTTGGATGCTTGAGATGGGGTGGGGTTCAGGAGCGCAGGGGTACCCGGCTCGCTCGGGTTCTACTCACAGGGTCCAGGGGTTTGGATCTCGCCCATGTCATCACTGTTGACAACAAAATGAACATCTTTCGCTTTTCAAAATGGCTGATTTCTTCACTCAGTGCTGTGGGGCCGAAAAACCAGAGAAATCACTTAATCATTGGAATCCATGTTAGGGTTTTTCTTGCCTAGTTTTAAACATGTTCATTCCAGTGTGTGTGTGTGTGTGTGTGTGTGTGTGTGTGTGTGTGTGTTGGATGTGGGTATATTTATTCGTGTGACTTCAGGGGCTAGCAGTCCTCAGAGGTGTCAGATCTCCCTGGAGCTGGCTTTATAAGCGGTTATGAGCAGCCCCGTAATGAGTGTGGGGAACTTTGCAAGAGGTAAAGACCTTCTTGGGTTTCACAGAGGGCATTTCTGCCTAGCCTGGGCTTGGTGTGAAGGTAAGTTAGGTTGTATCTTTCCCTTAAACTGCAGCCAGCTTGGGGTGGGGTGAGGTGGGTTGGGGGCTCTACCTTGGGGGCCCAAAGGCTGTGGTAGAAAGCACAGGTGAGGAGGAAATGCAGGTTATGAACAAGGTGTGGTGCGTGTGTAGAACAGACATGCACGAAGGACAGTGAGTGTGTCACTGTTACCAACAAAGGAGTCTGTCACAGGCTGTGCCGAGCCTCCCAGAGTTCCGGCTTATATATAATAAGCACTGATATAATCTTACTGTTGTATGACCTCGCTGAGGTACAGAGTGAGGTCAGAGGGTCCTGGTGTTCTGGTGCACATTTCAGTGTTGATAGGGGATTCCTTACACCATCACACACTGGCGTGGGCGTCCTCACTGGGGAAAAGCAGGGACTCGCACTCAGACCGGGAAGCATGACTGAACTAAGCCTCGGGACGCCGTGCCACACATTCACGCTAAGTCAACTTCAGATCTGTCTTTGACAGTTTGTCTTTAATCCTAGTGAGGAAATCTTTTCTGCTTCACTCTGCCCTGTTAATTTCTCCTCTCCCCTGCGCTTCACTTTGGCCTCTTTTGTGAATATGTGTCACACGTCTCGGGCTCTAACTGGGTCACCTTTCTAAAAATGTGGGACACTTATAATAGGCTGAACGTCTTCTGCCTGTCGCACCCTAGACACGCTCCTTGGATGCAGCCATTTTCCCCTCGAGGCCGAGGCCGGGAGTCCATTCCCCTCTCCTATGCCGTCTGCTTTCCTCCCATAGCACCCACGAAACATGGAGAGGGAGAGAAGAGTTCTGCAACATTTCAAAATAGAACGAAGTGTTGGCAAAAAGTACGTGTGCTCTAGAGGATTGTGCGACAGAGGATTGTTTCTCTCTTTCTCTCTTTCCCTGTCCGCTTGTCTAGCCTCCAACTAGCTACATAGCAATCGATGACTTCTGACTCTCTGCACCCTCCAGGTGCTACGGTTATTTTCTTGTGCACTGCTGGGGACTGAACCCCTGCTAGGCAGGCAGTCATTTGAGCTCCATCTCCAGTGCTGTAGTCTTTCTTTCTTTTCTAATCCTTCTTCCCTGTTTTTTTTTTTTTTTTTTTTTTTTTTTTTTTGGACAGTTTTGTTGCAGGGCGGCTTGGCGTCAGGATCTTAGTCCTCACAGCTCAGCATCCAGAGTACCACACCTTGCTTATTCAGGGTCTGGAGAGATGGCTCAGCAGTTGGCTAAGAACATGTACTATTCTTGGAGAAGCCCTGGGTTCAGTTCCTGTGGTGCATATGTCAGTGGCTAACAAGTGCCTGTAACTCCAGTCCCGGGGGGATATGATGCCCTCTTCTGGCCTCTGTGGGTATACGCACACAGACACAGACACAGACACAGACACAGGCACAGGCACAGGCACAGGCACAGGCACAGGCACAGGCACAGGCACAGGCACAGGCACAGGCACAGGCACAGGCACAGGCACAGGCACAGGCACAGGCACAGGCACAGACACAGACACAGACACAGACATGCACACGCACACACCACTTACTAAATCCTCTTTCCCCACCCACATGGTGCCAGGTGACTTTGCCCACAGAATGAAGTGGCTCTGACTATTTTCTTATACAGAATCCTTCTACTCCACAGTCATAGAAATTAGTTAAACCATTTCCTCCAAGTAGAGAAGTGCACATTGTTTAAAGAGATAAAAGAGAAGTGAGGTGAACTCTATTAAGTCCCAGGAAAGCCAGTGCAAGGGCCACGTTTGAGAAATGATTACTTTGCCTGGATGGGTCGGGGGTCCTCCTCTGATAGGCTGATGCTTTTCTGCTGCAACTGAATGTCTGTCTTTATTCGCTGCCTCACATTCACAGACACAGGCCATCGGCTGAGGCAGACAAGTGTGGGAGACAACTTAGTAACCTGGGGCACACTGGGCTTGGACAGTGCATACATCCTCTTCCCAAAATGCTTTCACTGGCCCCAGACCTCTTTTTTTTCTTTTTTTTCCCCCTGGAGCTGGGGACCGAACCCAGGGCCTTGCGCTTGCTAGGCAAGCACTCTACCACTGAGCTAAATCCCCAACCCCAGCCCCAGACCTCTTGACTGCATGTTCTACACTCACTCCTCTCCTGACAGTGCATCTAGCAGCAGAGTGGCAACTTAGAACTCTATCAGGTATGTTTTTTTTTTTTTTGTAGGGGGGAGAGGGTTTCAGGACAGAATGTGACGGCTATTCCAGTTGTCAACTTGACTATATCTGGGATGAACCACAATCCAGAAATGGAGGACACACCTGTGATCCAGATCTTGAGGCTGGAAGACACAGGCTTTTGATTCAGATCCTGAGGCATAGTGGCCATGCAAAGCTTAGGCCCAGGTGTGGTGGGCCATACCTTTAATCTGGGCCACACCTTCTGTTGGAGGTCCTACGGAAGGACAGTGGCAGAAGGAAGACTCTTCTCTGCCTTCCTGCACTCGCTTGCCAGAACATCTGTTGGAACCTACGCCAGTCAGGATTCCAGCTTCTACAGAAGACCAGCTGAAACACCCAGCCTCGTGGGACTGAGCAACTCTGGTTGTCAGGCTTGGTGGCGAGTGCCTTTCCCAGCTGGGCCATCTCACAGACCCTGGACTGGCTCTGGATGCAGGTACAGTGAGGCATACTGCACCCTCGGAGTGACCTTTATTATTTTTTATGCTTTTGTTTTTTTTTGTTTTCAAGACAGAGTTTCTCTGTGTGGTCCCGGCTGACCTGAAACTCACTCTGCAGACCCAGGTGCTCTCAAACTCAGAGATCTGCCTGCCTCTGCCTCCTGAGCGCTGGGATTAGAGGTTGCACCGCCACAGCCTGGCTCTCGAGGTCACCTTTTGTAGACAATTCCCTAGTTACCATCTTAGGCCTATGCATAATTGGGCATGTATATGATTAAAGCCAAGTGCATCACGGGAAGAGACATGTCATTGTGTTACAGGGCTTAAATCTGTCAATCAAAACACAGAACCAACATCACTATGTCCTTTAGCAACGAAACTCCTCCCTCTCTCGAACTCTATAAAAAGAAGCCCCAGGCAACAATTAGGGCCTCGTGTGCACTCACTCACGTCGTCCACTGGTATTTAAAATATTTTTAAAAATTATTTTTATTTAATGTGTGCGAGTGTTTTTTTTCCTGCGTGTACGTGTGTTTGCCGTTCTCACACAGTGTTAGGAGTCCAGAAGGGCTCGCGTGATACTTCAGGGGTCAAGCTCCTGCCACAGTGACTGTCCCACCATGATGAAGTGTGCCACGAGCTAAGCCAGAACGAGCTTTTTCACCCTTAAGACGCTTTGCCTGGGTGTTATATCACAGCAACAGAAAAGAAACTGGGAGGTTGTCATAGGGTCTTACTGCTGTGAACAGACACCATGACCAAGTCAACTCTCACAAGGACAACATCTAAGTGGGGCTGGCTCAGGTTCAGAGGTTCAGTCCATTGCCATTAAGGTGGGAGCATGGCAGCATCCAGGCAGGCATGGTGCAGGAGGAGCTGAGAGTTCTACATCTTCATTTGAAGGCTTCTAGCAGAATACTGACCTCCAGGTATCTAGGAAGAGGGTCTTAAAGCCCATGCCCACAGTGATACACCCACTCCAACAAGGCCAAACCCACTCCAACAGGGTCACACCTTTTTTTTTTTAATTGGATTATTTTTATTTCAAATGTTATCCCCTTTCCTAGTTTCCTGTCTCAGGTACCCCCTATTCCATCACTCCTCCCCCTTCTTCTATGAGGGTATTCCCCTCCAACCACCCACCCCTTCCCACCTCCCCGCCCTGACATTCCCCTACACTGGGGGATCCAGCCTTGGCAAGACCAAGGGCTTCTCCTCCCATTGGTGCCCAACAAGGCCATCCTCTGCTGCACATACAGCTGGAGCCATGGTCTATCCATGTGTATTCTTTGGGTAGTGGTTTAGTCCCTGGGAGCTCTGGTTGGTTGGTATTGTTCTTATGGGGTTGCAAACCCCTTCAGCTCCTTCAATCCTTTCTCTAACTCCTCCAATGGGGTCCCTGTTCTCAGTTCAATGGTTGGCTACCAACATTCACCTCTGTATTTGTAATACTCTGGCAGAGCCTCTCAGGAGACAGCTATATCAGGCTCCTGTCAGCATGCACTTCTTGGCATCAGCAATATTGTCTGGGTTTGGTGGCTGTATGTATATGGGCTGGATCCCCAGGTGGGGCAGGCTCTGAATGGCCATTCCTTCAGTCTCTGCTCCAAACTTTGTCTCCATACCTCCTCCTATGAATATTTTTGTTCCCCCTTTTAAGAAGGACTGAAGCAATGGCCACACCTCTTACTAGTGCCACTCCCTGGGCCACGCATATACAAACCATCATGGAGGTGGAACCATACAGTAAGACCCTGTCTCAAGACACTCATCACAGGAGACCCCTGGGTCTCCACCCCCTGGTGCACTCAATTAGCACACATTTCAAACTTGAGGCGCTTCTCAGTCTAGTTCTTCTGGGACTCTCAAAGGCTGAGTGCTTTCTACCCACCAGCTAGCTTCTTTATAGCAATGTTCCACGTAACTCACTGACCGGAGACTGCCCACAAGGCTTCCTGCACTTGCTGTGCATTCTCCGTGATGTTATAGACGACAACGTCACACTCCAAGAGACGCGCGAGCAGGTCCTCCCGGGAGGTGCCCTGAAGAGAGATGCGACAGTCTGCATCGACAAGACAACAAGGGAGTCACCCACTCCCAACTCCCACCCTGGGAGAGCCCCATGGGGAGTGTTTGCAGGACTACTTCTACTCAACTCAAATCGTGGCTCTCTTTGGTGTGTAGTTCACATTTAACAGAGGCATCATTGAAAACAGCCTGGGGTGGGTGATTTTGGAAATTGTGAAATGGGGGCTGGAGAGATGGCTCGGTGTTTAAGAGCACTGACTGCTCTTCCAGAGGTCCTGAGTTCAAATCCCAGCAACCACATGGTGGCTCACAACCATCTGTAGTGAGATCTGATGCCCTCTTCTGGTGTGTCTGAAGACAGCTACAATGTACTTACAAATAAATAAATCTTAAAAAACATTAAAAAAAAAAAAGAACAGAATTGCATTTCTACCACGTAGGGACAAAGTCCAAGGCCAAGGTGTACTAAGCAAGTCTGGTTACAGCCGGAGGGAAGAATCCATCCCTTCCTTCTATTTTAGCTCCCGGGGAGAGACGGACGAGTGCTGCGGAAACACTTGATCACACTGTGAACCCTGAGATTGTGCTGTTTGCTGGCTCAGCCTTAGTGCACACCTTTACTATCTGTGGCTGGAACACAGACCCGCCCTTAGTACACACCAAATGAGGAAGGTAGTTTGTAGAGGGAAGCACCCGTGTTTGAAAGTGATGTCTAATTGAGTGGCAGACGAAGTGGTGAATCAGAGAAAGATTTGACAGAATGGGATATGCCCAACTCTCATGGGAAGAGAGAGGAAAGGGAAATGACTTAAGAGAGAAGTGCACGAGGTGGAAAAAAAAAAAGAGGCAGTTTTACTGGAACAGGCCTATGGGGGGCTGAGGGGGGGGCAAACGAGATACAGGTGAAGAAGACAGAGGGAGCCAGAAGGTTAGAACAGATTGTCAAAGTTAGCAGGAGGGCCACGAGAGCAATTCAGGAGAAACTGAGAGAAGCCACATTGACTCCGTTTGGAGAGGAGTCGGAGGCAGAACAGCTGAGCTGAACCAGTCACCTAGAGTTGTTCAGAAAGAACGATAAAGGGTGAGCTTATTCAGCAGTAAGTCTCAGAGGCTGAAAATGTTCTAGCTCTAGGTAAGTCTGTATGAGGTGAGAAGCTTCTAGGACTGGGCCTAGGTTACCAAGTAACCTAGGTTAGTTGGAGTGAGCTTCTGAGATGACAGTTATGACAGGAGTGCAAACGTTACTTTGACAGATGGTAATGGCTGCTGCTGTGTGGCTTTGTAGATTCATAGTTCCTATCTCTGCCTTGATGCTCACCTTGTGCTCCTACTGTGTGCTCCCCCTTCTACATTCCTCCCAGAAAAAGACCTCTAGAAAGACCCCGATAACATGGGTTGAATCGTCTCCTCTCTCTGAAAGGATACTGTCTTACTTAGTGCTCTATTACTGTGAAGAGACACCATGACCAAGGCAACTAATTAAAGAAAGCATTTAATTGGGGGCTTGCTTAGAGTTTCCTAATTTTAAAGTGCTTGTCCACCATGATGGGGAGCACAGAAATAGGCAGGCAGGCATGGCACTGGAACAGTAGTTGACAGCCTATATTTGATCCACAAGCAGGAGGTAGAGAGAAAGACTGCACTTGTATGGGCTTTGCAACCTCAAAGCCCACACATGCCCAGTGACACACCTCCTTCAACAAGGCCACACCTCCTAATCCCTCCCAAACAGTTCCACCAACTAGGAACCAAGCATCATATACATGAGCCTATGGGGGCCACTCTCATTCAAACCACTACATACATGCTGGCCTCCTAATTCCTAGTACTTCAATCTGCAACCTATTTGAAGACAAGATCTTTGAATTTCAGATGGCTGCATGGGCTCACATAGTAGAACATTTGGCTCTCAGATGGTGGCTGGCACCCCATTTGTATGTAGCATTCTTCTGTTTTTACCTCCTAAGTGCGGGAGTACAGGTATGAGCCACCCGGACCAGCTGCGGGACAGATCTCAATAACACCGTTCTCGCTTTTTGTTTGTAATGATGTAGATATCTTAGTCAGGGTCTCTGTGGCTGCCATGAATCACAGTGACCAAAAATAAGTCATGGAGGAAAGGGTTTATTTGGCTTTCACTTCCACATCACTGTTCATCATTGAAGGAAGCCAGGACAAGAACTCAACCAGGGCAGACACCTGGAGACAGGAGCTGATGCAGAGGACGTGGAAGGGAGCGCCACTTACTGGTTTACTACCCATGGCTTTCTTATTCTGGTTTCTTATAGAACCCAGAAGAAACACCGGCCCGAGGATGAAACCACCCACAATAAACTGGGCCCTTTCCCTGATCCCCTGTCAATCACCAATTAAGAAAATGCCCTACAGCTGGGACCTCATGGCAGCATCTTCTCAGTCAAGGGTCCCTCCTGTTTATGTGTCGAGTTGATAAGAGACCAATCAGCACAGTAGGCTGAATGAGTTAAACCTTCAGGCCTGGACAGGTTATTGGGTGCACAGAGACCTACAGCGGGTTCAGAGAGTAGAGATCCAGGTAGAGAGGTTACCCTGGAAGAGGAAGCACCTCTTCTAGGGGTACAAAAATGTCTCCTGTGGGGAGAGGGTCCAATTTGTCAGGTGAAGGCTTCATAGCTGCTCTGTAGGCAGAGAGATACGAGGCATTCAAGTCTCAAGAGCTCATTATCCCACACTGTTCCTCTTTCCTATAAGGTACGTTCACAGGGCCACCACAGAGGGATTTTTATGAGTTTGAAGGTAAGACCAGAGGAATCTCTCCCGAGAATACCTCATTTAAATCCTTTGCTTTGGCCCCAGATTTAGAATGGAGACATTGTGGTGTTCCGTCATGGTAGAATGATGTGTCCTGGGCTGGGGGGAATGGCTCAGTAAGTGAAGCGTTTGCTGCGCAATTGTGAGGCCCTGAGTTCTGATCCCAGGCAGCCATGTTGAGTTGCTTGCAGTAGTGTGTATAGAGAAGTACGCAGTAGTATGGAGGGACGGGAAGCCGAGACAGAAGAATCCCTGGAAGCTCGTGGACCGATTCGCCTAGCGTAGGCAGCAAAATCCATCAAAGCAACCCTGTCTGAAACCGAGTGCAAGGTAAAGACCACCTCTTCTGACTTCTGCGTGTGCACTGACTTCTGCGTGTGCACTATGGTGTGCACATGCCTGCATTGCGCACAAGGGCGAGACACGAAGTTTAGGAAGGAAAAAGGAAGGAAGGAAGGAAGGAAGGAAGGAAGGAAGGAAGGAAGAAAGGAAGGAAGGAAAAGGTGGCGGCTGGAGAGATGGTTGAGAGGTTAAGAGCTCTTCTAGAGGACCCGGTTTCAGTTCCCAGCACCACACTGAAGCTCACAACTGTCTGTGGCTCCTGTTCCAGAAGATTCGACACCTTCGGGGTTGGGGATTTAGCTCAGTGGTAGAGCGCTTGCCTAGGAAGCGCAAGGCCCTGGGTTAGGTCCCCAGCTCAAAAAAAGAAAAAAAAAAAAAAAAAGATTCAACACCTTCACATAGATATCATTCAGTCAAAAAAACACCAATGTACATAAAATCAAATATATAAATGACTTAAAACAGATATTTCCCATGTCCCCTCGCGGAGCCAGCCCACAGAACCGAAGGGCTGCGATGGCAGAGGCTGACTGATAACACACTGCTAAGGGGCTGGCACTGGAGGGGTTCTCTGCCCTTGTCAACCCCTAGGGAAAGCCATGGGAGCTCACATGGGAGTAGGCTTCCACAGCGAAGTCCGGCCTGGTGCTCTCCAGCCTGGCCAAGGTGCCCACAATCTGGAAGGTGCCTTCCTTCACTCTTGTGGTGGTAGCTTCTGTAGCAGCTCCCCCTGACTTGGTCTCGTCCTCTTCCTCTTCCTCTTCTCCAATCTCTTCCAGTGAAGCCCCGGCGACACAGTTAGCTAGGAACTGCAAGAGAGCAGGCATGTCCCCGGCGCTAAGCGGGGCTTTGACCAAGGGGAAGCCTGTGCCAGTCAGACATGGTTCTGAACTCTTCCCTTTACCGAGCCAAAGTCCTGTGAATCGTGGTCACGGCAAGGTCGATACGATGATGCCCACAACGCAGGACAGTGGCCACATGTGAGAGCACATCGAATAGCCAGTGACATCGCTTGCTTTAGCAGCAGGCAGAGCTGGGCTCGGGTGCAAACGTTTGGCTTGTTCAATTGGAGCACAGATATGCAGTATATATGAGCCCCTGAGATGATTTAAAATCATTTTGTCGGCTCTCAGGAGGCAGAGGCAGGCAGATCCCTGGGTTTGAAGCCAGCCTGGTCTACAGAGTGAGTTCCAGGAAAGCCAGGGCTACACAGAATAATCCTGTCTCAAAAATAATATAGGGGTTGGGGATTTAGCTCAGTGGTAGAGCGCTTGCCTAGCAAGCGCAAGGCCCTGGGTTTGGTTCTCAGCTCTGAAAACAAAACAAAAAACTAACCAACAACAAACGAACATACAAACAAAACAACAAACAAAAACAACATAAAAACAAAAAATAAAAAAATCAGTTTGCTTCTCCTTTACCACCCATACCCCATCTTTCTTTCTTTCTTTCTCAAAGGGACAGCTCCTGTATTTTAGGCTGGCCTTGAACCTGCTATGTAGCCAAAGATGACCTCAACTCCTAATGCCCCTGCCTCCACCACGGTCATGCACCACCAAACCTGTTTTGCCGCCCTGGTAGGCAGCAAGCGCCCTGCTGGCTTAGCTATACCCTAGTTCAAAGCTGTCTAATGGTTACATCTGAATAATGAAAAACCGGTGAAATTAATTTTAAAGTTTTATTTTAGTATTGGGGATCAAATGCATGTGCTGACCAAGATCACTACCACAGCCCTTAGCCCTGAATGTTTTATTTGGTCTAATAAATGCAAACACATTATTTATTAGCGTAATATGGGATCAATATATTTATTAAATACAAGTACACTGTAGCTGTCAGACACACCCGAAGAGGGCGTCAGATCTCATGACAGATGGTTGTGAACCACTATATGGTTGCTGGGATTTGAACTCAGGACCTGTGGAAGCACAGTCAGTGATCTTAACCACTGCCCTGGAATCAATATAAATTATTCCTGTTATGGTGTGTATTAAACACAGTGCTTCTCACATGCTAGGCAAACACTCTACCCCTGAGATGTTTTCCAGCCTCTAAAAATGGATGAGCTGTTTACGCCTTACTATTTTCATAGATAATGTCTCGCTCTGTAGCCCAGGCTAGCCTCAGTTTTCAAATGCTGGCATAGCAGCCGCCTTTTGTCCAATGCCAGTCTCTGGAATTCGATTGCATTCACTTTTGCTTATAGCGCTTCTCTTTTGGGACCGCCATGTTGAAGTGTTCCGAGGATACACAGGGCCAGTAGCCGCTCTTACTGAATAATTGGAATAATAGCGCTAAGACTTATTTATTTTTTTAATAAATCTGTAACGTGAAACCTCTATCTTAGTCCAGTGTCAATTAAAAAGAAAAAACAAACAAACAAAAAAAAACCCAAAAAACCAACCAATAACCATTATGGAGCCGGGACAGCTGAAATCACAGGAGAGCAAAACTGAAACAACTGAAAAAAGGAGAGAAAGAAAAAGAGAAAAGCAACGTTGGATAAAATACATATCCAAAGGGTTGGAGAGATGGCTCAGTGGTTAAGAGCACTGGCTGCTCTTCCAGAGGTCCTGAGTTCAATTCCCAGCACCCACATGGTGCCTCACAACCATCTGTAATGGGATCTGGAGACCTCTTCTGGTGTCTGAAGACAGCGACAGTGTACTCATGTATATAATAATAAATAAATCTTTTTAAAAAATACGTATCCAGCTGTGAGGAGAGCTGGCTCAGGTGTCCTCACACTTTTCTCTCCTATATCCTTACACTCAGAGCATCGGATCTTCTTGGACTGGAGTTACACACAATGTGGGCTGCTATATGGGTGCTGGGAATTGAACCTGGGTACTCTGGAAAGCAGCCAGGGCTCTTAGCCTTGAGCCATCTCTCCAGGTCCTAAAACATCTCCCTCCCCCCTCTCTCTCTCTCTCTCTCTCCCTCCCCTCTCTCTCTCTCTCTCCACTAGACATAGAAGGGTGTCTTTCTCTTTATGTCTCCACTTAATTTTTTTTGAAACAGTATCTCTAACTGAAGCCAGAGCTTGTCCTCTCAGCTGACTGGCGGGCTAGCAAGCTCCCAGGATCTTCCTGATTGCTACTTGCTCAGTTTCTACCTAGATGATGGGGGCCAGACCTCAGGTTCTCTTGTTTGTGCCTCAAGGAAAGGTCTCCTGCTGAGCCATCTCCATACCCCTTCTGGAGGTAAGGAAGCTTAATGGAACCTGGTCAGAAATTGTGCCTAGCACAAAACAGATGCTTACAAAAAGGTAGATAAATGTTTTATGGATGACGTAACTGCTCTAGATGCCCCCTTAATACCATATGATCTGTATAAGTAAACCCCTTCCTCTCTTGAGCCTCATTTCCCCTATATCCAAACATCTGGGTTTCCAGGAAGGATCATGGGTCACGCCTGCTTAGGGACAGGTCCTGGAGGCACTGATGTGCTGCTAGGATTGGAATCTTACACTGGGGAGGCTCCTAACAGTCAGTGATGCAGGCCTTTGCAGTGTGTGTGGGACACACACTGAGAGGGTTGAGGGCCAGTTTGGCTCGGGCCACCGCTCACCTTTCCTATGTTTCCGCTGCTATAGGTGTCCAGATGGTTTATGAACACCCTCTGTATTTTCAGAACTTTTTCGGTCGTCGCAGGAACTTCCTCTTCAGCCATGGTGGAAGCTGTAGTAGTTGCTAAGGTGAAAGAGTCCTGTCGGTTGCTAAGTAGGAGAGGCTGGGCTTTGGAAGGCTGAAAAGGTCAGGCTCCCTGGGCTGTGGCTCAGGCTCTGGGTGGGGCGTGGTTCGCTTTTGGGCGGGGCGTGTCCTATGGGAAGGGCTCTGGATAGGGCACAGCTCTGGAAGGAGGGTCCGTTGGGGGCGTGGCTCAGGGTCTGGCCAGGGCGAGTCCTAAAGGGCGGGGCTGCTATCCCTGGAGAGTGCTTTTCCCAGGTTCTAACTGTCTGCCTTTCTGCACATCTCCAGTAGGACGCTCAGTTCCGGTTAACAACTTACAGGTTGTAGACCATCATCCAGGGAAGTCAGGGCAGAAGGCATGAACTGAAGCAAAGACCGTGGAGGAACGTGGCTTACTGGCTTGCTTAGCCTGCTTTCTTAGACAACTCAGGATTAAGGCAGGATGCCCACAGTGATCAAGGCCCTCTCCTATCAATGAAGAAAACCCATAGACATGCCTGTAGGCCATTCTTGTGGAGGCATTTTCTCAATTGATATTTCTCTCCCAGATTGTGTTTCCTAAAGCATTTTCAGAACTTTTCCTGGGGATTTGGTGAAGGTGCGTAGAGGCACTTTGTGCTCAGGAATTCATACACAACCGTGAAGTTTGCATTCAGAACGTTTGGCTCTGGGTCTACAAATGAGAATACTTGTGCGGCTGCTGAAATAAATCAACAATAATAACACACTGCAGGTGAGATTGTTCGGAGGGAAAAGGATCCACTTAATTTTTTGAAACAGTATCTCTGAGGCAGGAGCTTATCCCTAACTGAAGCTGGAACATGAACATGGTTCATGAACATGAGTTTCATCCCTCTGTCCCAAAGAGAACCGGCTCCAGCAAGCCGTTCTCTATGCATGTACCATGGTGCACACACCCCTTTCCACAGATAAGTTGATGCTATAAACAACATTTATTGTGTTTTCTTTTCTTTCTTTCTTTTTTTTTATTATTAACTTGAGTATTTCTTTCCCGGTTTCGGGCAAACATCCCCTAATCCCTCCCCTCCCCTTCCTTATGGGTGTTCCCCTCCCCACCCCCCCCCTTGCCGCCCTCCCCCAACAATCTAGTTCACTGGGGTTCAGTCTTAGCAGGACCAAGGGCTTCCCCTTCCACTGGTGCTCTTACTAGGATATTCATTGCTACCTATGAGGTCAGAGTCCAGGGTCAGTCCATGTATAGTCTTTAGGTAGTGGCTTAGTCCCTGGAAGCTCTGGTTGCTTGGCATTGTTGTACATATGGGGTCTCAAGCCCCTTCAAGCTCTTCAGTTCTTTCTCTGATTCCTTCAACGGGGTCCTATTCTCAGTCCATTATTGTGTTTTCTTACTGGTTTTCAAAGCTTGTGATGGTTTATGAATACAACCATACAACCCGCTTGTTTTTTTTTTTTGTTTTGTTTTTTTTGGTTCTTTTTTTCGGAGCTGGGGACCGAACCCAGGGCCTTGCGCTTCCTAGGCAAGCGCTCTACCACTGAGCTAAATCCCCAACCCCACAACCCGTTTGTTTTGTTGGAAGAGTCTGACTGTATTGAAATAGTTTTAAATACTAACTTGTTAAATCTAAATGCATTAACTTGTTATATGTAAACATGCATATATAGAAATTAAATATTTATTTTTATGTGTATGCGTGTTTGCCTGCATGAATGTATCTGTGCCACATGTTTGCCTGGTGCCATCAGAGTCCAGAAGAGACATTGGATCCCTGGAACTGGAGTAACAGAGAGCTGTGAGGCACTGTGTGGGGATCAGGAACAACACTCAAGTCTTCTGCAAGAACAGCCAGTGCTCTTGACTGCTGAGCCATCGTGATTTTTTTTTTTTTCCCCGGGGCTGGGGACTGAACCCAGGACCTTGCGCTTCCTAGGTAAGC
Source organism: Rattus rattus (assembly GCF_011064425.1). Classification (NCBI taxonomy): domain Eukaryota; kingdom Metazoa; phylum Chordata; class Mammalia; order Rodentia; family Muridae; genus Rattus; species Rattus rattus. Next base: position 123,363,856 of record NC_046160.1, on the reverse strand, counting down.
GCTCTACCACTGAGCCAAATCCCCAACCCCGAGCCTATTGATTTTATTATAGCAATTGTTCTATCATTCCATTAGTACTTTCCTCGGCATGCATGTCACTACCAAGTGTGTGTGGTGCCTTTTATCAAGTACTGGAAAGTCCCAGAAGACCGTTCTGCCCCAGTGGCTACGCAAGTTTCCCATCATTGCAAGCCTCAGCAATGCTACACCTAAAGAACTTAAATGGAGAGTTCTGAAGTCAGTGTGGCCAGTTCCCAAACCTGCTTCCTCCTCTGTTCACCTAATATGAACCAAGCAGCAGGTTTTGCTCCTGAACACTGGAGGGAGCACTGGACATCCTGGATAGAAGGTGCCAAGGGTAGTCACAGGGCCAGCAGCTGACTGGCTGGGAAGCACTTGGGCTCAGCAGAGCAGGAGGAGAGGTGGGGAAGATGAAGCCTCTGCTCCCTTCATGGACATACTCAGAGCAGACAGACTAGCATGGACTTTTCAGCTGGCGGAAAACCCACATTCAGCATCCATTCCTTGTCCTTCTCCTGTGTGCTGGGTTTCAATGCAGGGATCTTGCACATCTAAGTATGAGCTCTCCCTAAGCTACAACTTCGAGGTATGAATCCTCCCCTTACATTGCAACAAATAAGAGTGTAACATGAGAATTACCTTCCTCAACACCTAGTGATTAATATTTTAATGCTTAATTTCACTTTCTCTTCTGTGTATATCAGTGCTTTTTTTTTTTTTCCGGAGCTGGGGACCGAACCCAGGGCCTTGCACTTACTAGGCAAGCGCTCTACCACTGACCTAAATCCCCAACCGATAATCAGTGCATTTTATAGCCTAGGTTTTTACAGTACGATGCTGCCCCCGTGCCAGTCTTCCTATTTTAAACACTACATATCTCCCTCCAAAGGACAGCGTAGGTTAGCATCCCTCTGTGATTTTTCATTAGAGGAAAATCAATCTGTGCCCCTATAGTTTGTTGACTCATTTATATCTTAAATTATGTTTATTTCTTAAAATTATGTTTATTTCTTGTACATGGCACACACATGGGATTACCAGAGGACAACTTGTTGGAGTTGGTTCTTTGCCTCCATGTTGCGGGTCCCATGGGTTGAATTCAGGTTGTTAGACTTGGTGGCAAGCCCTTTTACCCCTGGGGCCATCTTGGCGGCCAGCATTTATTACTTTACTTTTTGAAAGTTTAAGGCGGCCTCCCGACTTTCCCAGTTCTCCCTCATCTGTGATCACCAGAGGCTCGCGTTATCAGCCTGTGGCCCTCCCCTGGCTCCGGACAGTTCGCAGAGGATGTAGTCAGTCAATGGTGCACTCTGCGGTTGAAGCGTCCTTCATTAAATCCTGGTTATGAGAACGTCCAAGCTAACTGAAGAAATGACATTGTTAAACTTTGTAGCCGGTTTGGTGGTGGCGCACACCTTTAGTTCCAGCACTTGGGAGGCAGAGGCAGGTGGATCACTCAGCTTGGTCTACAGAGTGAGTTCTAGGACAGCCAGGAATACACAGAGAAACCCTGACTTCAAAAAACAAAACAAAACAAACAAACAAAAAACCCCAAAAAAGGGGTTGGGGATTTAGCTCAGTGGTAGAGCACTTGCATAGGAAGTGTAAGGCCCTGAGTTGGGTCCCCAACTCGAAAAAAGAACCAAAAAAAAAAAAAAAAAAAAAACAAAAAAAAAACCCAAAAACAAGAAACAAAACAGAACAAAGTTCTTTTTTAAAGAACCCGTGGAAGTAGGCTCTCTCCTCTCAACATGTGGGTCCTGAGATCCCATCCAGGCTGTCTGGTTGGCGTAGTACTTTCAACTGAGCAATCTTGCCTGCCCTGGCCCAACTAATTTAAATTTCCTCACTTTATCAGTTGAGTCAAACACCTTTTATGTTTTAGTTTTGTGCCCCTCCCCCATTTTGGAATCCTGAGTGGTGTCGGAATGGCTTTCATTTTTCCCTCCCCTCTGAGTTGCCTAAACTCATTTGCCCTTTGTTGTAATTCCACTTAGGGTCTCAGTTAGCCAGGATGACTTCCCATTCCCTCTGTAGCTAAGGATGACGACCTTGGCTCTCCTGTCTTCACCTCCCAAGTGCTCCGGTTATGTGTGTGACCATGCACGATTTATTTTGAAATTGATTTGAGTCAGAGGATTTTTCTCTTTAGAAGTAAAAATCAAGGCTTAATTTATATGGTTAATCTTAAACACTTGATTAGCTTAGGATGAAGGTCTGCCTGTGGTCACGTGTGTGTGTGTGTGTGTGTGTGTGTGTGTGTGAATGTGTGTGTTACTGACCCCTTTATTCTGAATAATAAAGAAAACTCCATTCATTCATTTTAACTCAAAATATAACACTGATGAATTTAAAAAATGTTGGCACAAGAGATCTTGGAATCAATCACTTATAACAAAATAAACAATTTCAATTTTTAAACATGACTGCTTTATACTCAACCCAAAATCGAGTAAACAATTTTATTCAAACTCTACAAACATCATTTTTTAACTATTAGCCTGAGATTAAGCAAGAGAAAGCTCAGCCTGTGGTTGGGCCTCACTGCGCACAGCTGCAGGCACCCGGATTTCACAGCAGAACGAGTGCCCTGCAAAGTCAGATCCAAACACCCAGTGGACTCTTGATGGCGTCAGTAATGTGGATGGAACTCTGCCAGGCCTGGTCCACACGATCATTTTCAGTTTTGTTTTGTTTTTTTTTTTCAGAGCTGGGGACCGAACCCAGGGCCTTGCACTTCCTAGGCAAGTGCTCTACCACTGAGCTAAATCTCCAACCCCCATTTTGAGTTTTTAAAACTGTTTTGATCCTCAGGATTGAACCTGGTGCTTACCCACGACAGGAAAGGGCTCTACCTGTCACCTTCCCTCCCATGGTCTTCAGAGGCTAAAAATGCCTACTGGAAACTAACGACAGGACATCTGCTGCTGACCAGTGTACGAAGGTGCGCCCGACGCAGACGGCGGCTAGTCATTCCTGAAGCAGCTGCTGTGGGTGACGACTAAAAGAACGACGCCCAGGTTCTCTCTGTTTGTCACATACTGGAAAACATGCAGCAGCATGGAGGACTTTTATTAAGTTTATAAACACCAGGAACTGTAATAAAATATAAAATACAGAGCATCTCTTTTTTTAAATATCAAGTTTCTGAATGCTTCATTCGTCCTTTGGTTTCAAACCATACAATGCACTCATGATACACTGTTCATGTGGCAATGGGACAGTGCCCTGCCCAACTGCTGGGAGGAAGGGTGCTGTAGGAATACCAAAGCACGGCTTTATAGAAAGGGAAGCATTGAAGCAAAAATACTTTCTGAATATACATGTGCATATATATACTGTACATTGTAAACAAACGTTCGGAGTAAGAACCAACACAGGCCAAGATACGGTTTCCAGGGAAACCAGGATCCTCTTCCTTGTCCACAGCGGAGGCTGAGGTGGGGCCTGGTCCTCTATTTGCTCATGTGCTTAGATAGCGTGGAGATGAGTAACTGATACATTCATTTGCTAATGGTCTGTCCATCTAGGTTGGCTGGCTGTTGCAAACAAGGAATAGAGAATTATTTCTGCCCTGCCTTTCATTTTATCCTAGTTACGTAACAGATAAGCAGTTCATCTTCATCAGTCCGTTTGGTAAGTAGATTGAGTAGAGCAGTAAATCTCAAAATTTGTGCAGTTGACGGTTTGTTTCCAATAAGGCCAGTAACAAAATAACCACTACAACATCAGTCCAAGCTAGTAGTAAACCCCTGATTTAGCAGGCTGAATCCAGGTCTCAAGTTAAGTGATTCTAATTTCTATATCACTGTGCAAATCTAGAATTTTCTATGTAAAGGAGAGTGCTGGCAGCGTTGAAGCCCTGTCATAAGAGAATGAAGTACTGATTAGGTATGGAGATGCAGAGTGACTGTGTCTGTAAAACTCAGAATGACAGTGTCAGAGCAATGGTCTCACAATCCCCTTAAATGAATCTGAAACTAAGACAGTTTATGAGTCAATTATGCTGTGAGTCAAAAGCCTACATGGAAGGCATGGTGAGCACATAAAGCCAACGATGCACTTTCTACAATGATTATATGCAAGGTGTCAAGTCTTATGTGAGACTCTATACCAGCAGCAGCCCCTCAGGAGAATGAGTCAGGACTGTCCATCTCGTTTCAAAGCTTCCAGTCTCTGAAGGAGAGCATTTCCAAATGCTTCCCGGTAGGCAGGGCTGAGCGTATCCAACAAGGAGTAGACTGTCTCATGGTAGGGGGTTTGCAAATGGTCCTCCACCTGGTCAAAAGCATAGCCCACCACCTACGAGAGAAGGGCAGCAGTGAGCAGTCATCGGCTTCCGTCCTGGCACAGAGGGCAAGAGCTGGGTGAATGAAGGGCCCGTGCAGTGACACCATTTCTCAGCGGGTGACATGCATTTCAGCTGTTAGCAATCTATACAAGTGGCTTAGAACACAGGACCACTACCCGCAATGTGCTTCCCCGTGGCTCTTTAAGAGGCTTGGTTTGCTTACTTTTGCTCTTTTTTCAAGTGTTAAAATCTTGAAAATGACGTAATAAAAATATCATTACTTTTAAGACAGGGTATATCTGTGTGACCTGGCTCTCCTGAAACCCACTTTGTAGACCAGGCTGGCCTTGACCTCAGAGATCTATCTGCCTCTGCCTCCTGGGGATTAAAGGCAAGCACCGCTATGCCTGGCTCTGAAACCATTTTCTACCTTTATTTTTTAATTTTAATTATGTGTATGTGTGCCTGTGTGCACTCGAGTGCAGATATCCAAGGAGGCTAGAGGAGAGGAGTGGACTTCCTGGAGCTGCAGCCACAGTAGCTGTGAGCAGCCCGACTTGTGGGTGTGGAATCAAGAGAAACATGCGTTGTTCCTCACCACTGGGCTCTCTCTCCAGCACCCACCCTTACTGAATTCCATACATCCTGAGGATCTCCCACACAAGGTACCTTCCTGCAATGAAGATACTGGTGATGGAGCCTCTCCATGCCAGCCTGCTGCTGAGAACTGAGCCCTGGGTTCTATCATTAAGTATTTCTTTCTTCCTTTTTAATAAATAAAAATACAGGGTCTCATTATATAGTCCTGGCTGGCCTCAATCGCAGAGATCCACCTGCCTCTGCTTTCTGAGTGCTGAGATTAATGGATCAGATCTCCACACCTAGCCTCTGAGTATCTTCAAAAAATTAAAAATAACTGTAAACGCACGCACGCACGCACGCACGCACGCAGGCATATCTAAGGCAATCAGAGGCTCAGTCTGTGAAGCTTCCTCTTTCATGTGGGCTCTGGCTGTACAACATGCCCCCTCGTGCGCAGCCCAGCCCAGCATCTGGTGTGGATGGGAGTAGAAGGTGGGTAGAGGTCTTTCAGCACAGCGACTCTAAGGGTAACCCCTGCGGAGAGCCCATTCTGGGAGACACAGTTAGCTAGTTTGGGTGGTAACGATTAAAGCAAACTGAATCAATACTGTATTATTACTCCCTCAAATGTATTACTCCCTCAAAATTCAACTGTTCTGTGCTGAACAAAAATTTATTAGCCAAAATTTTGGGGAAAATACTTCTTAATTTTTTTTTTTTTAAGATACCTATATCTGTTTTTTTACATAATGTTCCTCTTTATCCCTTCTGATAAAATGACAAAGATAGGCTTTTTCCTTCTAAAATAAAAGTGAGTTACCCTGAGCCCTGCTTCTGTGAGCTCCAGGCAGTATCTGTTTCTTTCCTTTGTCTCCACATTGATGTAAGCCACATCGTCTGCACAGGGCAGGCTTTTTGAGACAAACATGTTGTTGACAGCAAAGAGAACGTCGTTGACAACGGCCTCAGCCTCCAGCTGCATGTCCTTCATATCTGTTCCTTCAAACCCATTGAGCTCGGAGCCTTCTTCGAATCCAGACATACTGCTTAGATCCACGGGATTACAGTCTGTTTCCATTCTGCAAGAAAGTAGTGACAGACTTAATGGGAAGCCATTCAAACTGGACAAGGGCAGAAGGCAGCAACATTCTTCACCAAAGTATCAGGAGCAGTCACCCGCAGTACTGTTTTCCATGCTCCTACTAGTGTGGCCCCTTGAGCCCCACTTAAAGCATTCTTCTGCTTTTCTAATCCAAGGCTCCAAAGTCCACAGTCCTCCAAGGAGAAGCATGGTCGGGCAATCACAGCAATGCCCCAGCCCCATACCAATTTCTGCCTTAGGGTTCTAATGCTGTGAAGGGACACCATGACCAAAGCAACTCTTTTGTTGTTGTTTGTATTTTGAGGCAGGGTTTCTTGACATATCTGTCCTGGAACTCACTCTGCAGACCATGAAGGCCTTGAACTCAGAGATCAGTTCACTTCTGCCTCCCAAGTGCAGGGATTACAGGCCATGTGTTACCAAGCCTGGCTACCACAGCAACTCTTATAAAGGAAAACATTTAATTGGGGGTTCAGAGGTTTAGCCCATTGTCATCACGGTGGGGAGCACAGCAGCATCTAGGCAGACATGGTGCTAGAGAAGCAGCCGAGAGTTCTATATCTTGATCCATAGGCAGCAGGAAGAGACTGAGACACACTAAACCTGGTTTGAGCGTCTGAGATCTCAAAGGCCACCACCTGCCCCCCACTTCCACTGACAATGCCACACCTACTCCAAGGCCACACACCTCCCAATGGTGCCACTCCCTACAAGCCTATGGAGTAGTTTTCATTTAAGCTACCACCCTAAGCCTTACAACGATACTCAGTATAAAACATAAACAGGCTGAGAGGCAGCTCAGTGGGCAGGTCACTGAGGACCTGAGTTTAACACCAGCACTCGAGTAACCAGCCTGGCATGGCCGCAGGTACATCTGTGAGCCAGTGCTGCCAGTGAGGGCTAGAGTTTGCTGGTGGTCAGCCACGAGACCCAGAGAGACCCTAACACAAGGCACATCACACACACACACACACACACACACACACACACACACACACACACACACACACACACACACACACACCACACCATGCCACACACACACACACACACACTGCCACAGCACACACACACACACACACACACACACCAACCATTACACACACACACACACACACACACACACACACACACACACACACACACCATTTCAGGGAAATTTTTCAGTAGTTTTCACAGTAAAAATTACAGACATTTGTGAGTTTTTGGAGAAACTCCAAAAGGGTTAAAAAAAAAAAACCTTTTCTTCATTTTTCCTAAAGCTTAAATGCCATTTTTAGCTTTGTCACAACAGTGTCTCAGCAAATGAGTGTATAGCTTTATTTATTTGTTTTCTTCTTAAGACAGGGCTTCTCTGCATAGCCCGGGCTGACCTGAAACTTGCTCTGTAGACCAGGCTGGCCTCCTCCACTCCTGAGTGCTGAGATTTGGAGCACACCCTACCATACCCAGTGAGCACATGGTTTTAAATGGGTAATTGTTCCCCTAATTCGATATTCAGAACTAGAACTGCAAAGTCAGAGGTCACTCCCGCGTTAACTTTCAACAAGTGTCACCGATGTTTAGATAAAGCCTTGCTGAGTGACTCTAGGCTGACTCCTTGGGAGGGGCACTTTCAACACAAGCTTTCTAATCCTTTTGTAACTTTTGTCAACCTGTGAGGCATAGGACAAAAGCTCATTGTCTTAAGAAGTATATCCTTGATTTAATACCTTTTTGGAGGCTTACAGAATATTTTTAGCTGTCAACTTCACACAGAAGTGGAAAAGGACCCAGTCTGTTTGAAATGGGTTTCTGTACCTCTTTAAACATGTTTCCCTTACTCAACTAATACACTGCTTAAAGTAATGTTTGGTTTTATAGATGTGACCATTTAATATAGTTTATAGACTCAGTTTGGTCCATTAGTCCAGTGGCTAGGAATAAGTACTTTCACTGACTTGGCCTTGGCTTGATTTAAAAAAAAAAAAAAAAAAAAAGAAAGTCAGTTTAGAAGGTTTAGCTTCTAAGCACCATGCATGTCATGACTTTATATGGTAATTAAGTACAGACATCTAAGCATTACATGAAAAAGATGTTCGTAAAATTCTCTCAGCAAGAGTCCAGCAGAAAGATGGCAGAAAGATGGCTTTACAGGCTGTTGGAGTATGTCACCAGATGGTTACTTGGTAACAATCAGCCCTGAGTTCCAAAAAGAGGACACCTAGGGGACTTCATGCACCCCTTTGAGAATGATGTGAAAGAGTTAAAACTTTTGCAAATGACTTATTTTAGTTATGTGTAGGTGTGTGTGTGTGTGTGTGTGTGTGTGTGTGTGTGTGTGTTTGTGGATGTGTACAGTGTGCAGAGGCCTAAGGGGGCCAGAAGAAGGCGTTGGTCCCCCTGGGGCTTGAGTTACAGGAGGTCACATCACCGTGTGGGTGCTGGGTGCTGCGAGGGTAGGGAAATGCTCTTGAGCACTGCTCTCCTGCCTGGGACCACCTTTCCCTTGCCTCATTGCACCCTGAGTCCTAAGGGGAGCTGGAATGCCTCTTTTTCTACCGAGTGGGCTCAGCAGGTGACATGGCGAAGACTGACTCCGGTTCTTAGTTACAGTGGACTTCTTCACGGTCTTTTTAGTCCAGTCAGGCACACTCTGGCAGCCATCTTGAGATTAGGACAGGAAGCAAAGGGCAATGCTGATGGGGGAAAGAGAGCAGCAAAAACCTGAGAGGCCAGCAGGTTGCTCAGCCAGTTTCCCACCTCAGTCCTTTCTTTCAGTTACTGGAGCCAGTAAAGTCCCCTGTAGGCTTTAGTTTTTTTGTTTTTAAGGTTTATTTATTTATTATATATAAGTACACGGTCACTGTCCTCAGACACACCAGAAGAGGGCATCAGATCTCATTACAGATGGTTGTGAGCCACCATGTGGTTGCTGGGATTTGAACTCAGGACCTCTGGAAGAGCAGTCAGTGCTCTTAACCTCTGAGCCATCTCTCCAGCCCCGGCTTTAGTTTTTTAAAGCCTGCTTTTAAGGGTTCTCCAAAGCTCTGACACCCCTTGCAGCCCACTGTCTAGAGGGAGGGAGAAAAGATGGTAAACTGGGCAAGGGGATGAACATGGACCTGCTTAGACGGAGTTCTTTGAGGTGATTCCAATCTCCACTGTCAGGAAACCAGTAGTCCAGTTCAGTGGGGCCAGGATACCAAAAGTCCAGTCCAGAAGTGTCACCAAACACAAATCAGTCACAAGGCACTATTCAGCAAAAACTGCCAGGACTCCACCAAATTGACACAAGTCAACAAAAATGACCAAAACCAGTGGAGATGCCAAAAATGTTCTGTCATGCCTCCCTCCACATAAATCAACAAAAAACCAAGACCAACAAAGAGTTACCCGACAAACAAGCACCCCATCTTTCCCATTGAGTATTATTTATTTTTACTCTCTCCAAACAGCACCTGTCCTCCCATGGTCCTGCCTCAGAAACACACCGCTCTAGTCTGTCTCACATGACACAACCCCAAATCTTCATTTCAGTCCCTGATGTCATGGGCAACAGAAAGCACTCTCACTGATTTGGTGGCAGTCCACTCAAAATCAAACAGAGTAGCCGGACTAGCTCTCTACCAGCTTTACCGAGATAAAGCGATTTAAAATACGGAACCCTCGTGATGTGGAGTGTCATGAAGAGAGTGGGTGGCAGAAACACTTTGTAGAGTTATCACTATGTAGCTATTAGCTTCCGATTGCCGCCCTAACGAACGACCACAAACTTGGTGGCTTGGAGCAAATAACCATCAACACCGCAGCCAAAAGTAGCGCCTTTATTTTCTTAAAGCTCTCAAGGTCTGAAGCACAACATCAAGATGTCAGCACGGCTTGTTCCTGCTGAAGGACTCAAATAACTGAACACTTCCTGGTGATTTCCAATGTCCAAAGGCTGCTTGACTGCCTTGGCTTCTAACCCACTCCTGTGTCCTCTGTGTCCCAAGGCTGCCCTAGCTACAGCTGCTGCTGAGCGCCAGCTCTCTTGGCCGACCAGCCAGTGACCTGGTGGCAGAAGGACTATATTGGGCCAATTTCCCCAAGCGAGGGCCAGTACTGTCCTCAGTACTGTAGTATATGGGTTTGCCTTTCCTGCATGTAATACTTCTCCCTAAACTACCACTTACAGAATCTATCATTATCCACTGTCATGGCATTATACACGGCCTTCTGTTACAGACAGTTGTGAGCCACTGTGTGGGTGCTGGGAACTGAACCCAGGTCCTCCGCAGCAGCAGTAAGTGCTCTTAGCTGCCGAGCTATTTCTCTAGCCTTGACACTGTTTCCTAATTAAGGGTCTTAATTCTATTTACCTATTTATGTAGAATATTTTCCCACTTCTTAGTTTTAGACTGGTGTTGTTTTGTATCTAAGGAGAGCTTGGACCTTTTGGGCCCCTGTCTCATCTCTTCTAAGTGCCAGGATACAGTACAAGCATGCGCCATTACTCCTGGCTTTATCCAGACGTTCTCTAAGAACCAGCCAAGCAGATTAAAGATATTTACTAATATTTTTAATGTCTAATTTGGGAAGCAAGATCGCATGTGAAAAATTTATATAAAATTAGACCCATAAATATGATGATAATCATGACCGAAGAAACACGATTAATTGTGAAGAGCTGCTCTGCTTTGCTTCAACTCAAGCTCTACCGTTAAGTGTCCCCATACTTGGGTGACTCCAAAACCTTCCTGGGTTGATGGTGCTCTTATCGATAGAATAAGGATACTGGATAGCAGCCTCTACTGTGTGAGATGCTCTATGGGCTGACATAACTTATGATGGGGCCTGACTAATGGGACAGGTCAGTCCAATGGCAGAAAGGGTTCTTAAGGGGAAGAAAACATAAGGGTCTGCACAGGGTGAGGCCAATGTTGAGAAGGGCAGTCTAGGTGAGACAGGAGGACACTGTCTAGAGAGGAGAGAGGACAGTCCAGCTAGCACGGGTGACCTAACAGGCTGCCGTAAGGGCTTCACTAGCTTGTGATTTTGCTTCTGCCTCATTCTCTTTCTCACCCATGCCTTACTTTCATTTTCCTTGTTGTTCTGTCTGGGCTGGCTAATTCTCAAAATTCTATTTGGTGGCTTTTTTTTTTTAAAGTTTCTAGGGTGGCCTCAAGCTGGCTATGAAGCATACACAACTCCGAACTTCTGATCTTCCAGAGTGCTGTGACTATAGGTGTGCAGTTACTTATGACTATGTGTTTCTGGTGGCCCTTTAGCATTTAAGCCTTATCAAAATGCAGCTGTGACAGATGTTACATTTGATATATGGGAGCGAGTGTCCACTATACAACCCTGGTTCTTTTGTCACAGGTACTCCTCTCCGTAAGTTAAAAACTCATAGTACATGCTAACTTTAATTCTGCCTTTTTTGTCAAAGCCTCATGTAGCCCTTGCAGGCCTGGAACTCAGTATGCAGTCAAGAATGAACTTCGGAGTCCCTTACCTACCCCAGGGGTGGCAGGTGGGGTTCCAGCTGTGAGCAGCCATGTCTGGTTTCTGGAGCTGCTGCTGCTGGGGTGTGAACCCAGGACTCTGTGTCATGTGGAGACTCTGGCTCACGTATTTCTTCTGGGAGGGGTCCTCCTCCTTTGCTCACCTTCCCCTTCCCTTGTTCTGTTTTGAGAGTTCCTATGCTGTTTTCAGATTAGGAGATCTGCAGTATGGAGTCACTGACTCCATTTTTCTTCTTTTATGATTTTTTGAGACAAGGTTTTTTTTTTTCTTGTAGCTCTGGCTGTCTTGAGAACTTCCTCTGCAAACCAAGATGGCTTTAACTCAGAGATCTGCCTGCCTCTGTCTCCCACGAGCTGGGACTAATGTGCGTGGGCTCTGCTGCCCCCGACACCCGATTTGATTTTAAGAGGTCATTTCTACTTAACCTGATCAAAATTTTCTTCACTTTTTCAAATATATGGAATCACCACCATGTTTTAGATATCCTAGCTGCTCTTTCAATGTTACTTCCTGGTTAGTGTCAGCTGACAAGTTTTGTCAACACCATGGTTTGGGACCACTGATTTGCATGCCTGTAGTTGTCACTGGACTCAGGTGTTGTGCATTTCATGCTATCTTATGAGTGCCGTCTTGGATGTAGTGATCTGGAAACAGCCTTATCCTTCAGAGTCCGTCCTTAGACTTTCCCATGGATAGGCGGTGCTACATAGTGAGACTGATTCAAAACAACAGGAGTGCTGCTCTTCCAGAGGATGTACGTTCCGTTCCAGCACCTATTTCAGGCAGCTCACAACAGCTATCACCCCACCTACAACTCTAGATCCAGGTGCCCTCCACTGTTCTCTTTTGGCCTCTGCAGGCATGTGCACTCAAGTGCATGCCTGCATATGTAAACATAATTTAAGAAGAGCACTGAGGCTGGGGAGTAGTTTTATGCACATATAAGATTGTGGGTTTAGTCCTCAGCACTACCGACACGAGTTAGCAAACTTAAAGGAACACTGACAGTTCTGATTTCTCAGTTACGGTTTGAAATGACGCATCCCCACAAAGGCTTGTATATTCACTCCATCCTGGGTCCTCACCCAACAGTCACTGTGCTGTGGTTCAGTCACAAGGACTCTGACCTCATCACTGGAGCAACCTGCTAGAGCCCTGCTGGAGCCACCTGAGTGCTTCTGAGAACTCTTACATACGCGCACACACGAACACCTCTGCAGTGTCCCCTCTGAACGACATTCTGTCTCCCATCAAGAAAAGCAATGCAGTCCATAGTTCGTCCACTAAACCTTCGGCTGGATTAACATAGCTTTCTTCCTTTTAAGCAGTTTGTGCCAGACAGTTTGTCACAGCAGTGACAACTAATGTGTGTTCGACTTTCTTTACAGTACAAAGAGGCATTGTTTGCGGTGGGAGAAACAATGGACAAACCCGTGCCACACTGGGGATCACAGGGTAGAGGAAGGAGAAGTGTTTGCCTCAGAAGCCAGGCTGTTGCTGGGTTAGCTGAAGTAACCCATAGCAATGTGTCACATAAAATTTACTTTGTTTTAAACAACTACTTAAAATGAAGGGGAATAGAAAACAATAATAATTAGCATTGTCCAAAATTTATGCAAACCCTAAACTTTTAAAAATCTTTATATCCCATTTGTTTTCAATGGCTCTGGCATGTATATACTTAAATGTAAAAGTAATTCTTATTCACCGTGAGTAATTGTCTCTCAGGCTCACTGCAGAACAGGTTCACCCTCTCCAGTTCTTTCTGGTTGTCTGGTTCAACTCAGCTGTTCTGTCTCAAACTCCTCTTCAAACTGACTGAGACAAATTGGCTTTTCTCAGTTTCTGATTTTTTTTTTTTTCCAGAGCTGGGGACCGAACCCAGGGCCTTGAGCTTGCTAGGCAAGCGCCCTACCACTAAGCTAAATCCCCAACTCCGGTAGTTTCTGATTTTTTACTCTGCTTAGCCTCAAACTAACTCTAGCAATCCATTCTAATTTTTTTTTTAAAAGATTTATTTATTATATATAAGCACACTGTAGCTATCTTCAGACAACAGCAGAAGAGGACATCGGGTTCCATTACAGATGGTTACGAGCCACCATGTGGTTGCTGGGATTTGAACTCAGGACCTCTGGAAGAGCAGTCAGTGCTCTTAACCACTGAGCCATCTCTCCAGCCCCCATTCTAATTTTTTAGCTTCTTCTTATTCTCTGGCTTCACCTGCCTCTGTAGACCTGCCCTGACTCACTGTAGCCAACTGCCTTAACCGACTGAGCTGACCTAACTCAGGTTCACCACCTGCACTCAACTACACCCACTCCCAACTCCTTAACTCTGAACTGCACCAAACCGACTGATTTGGACTCAATGGACTGACTGAACTCACATCTGCATGCCTGTCTCCTGAGTGCTGGGATTAAAGGCAGGCACCACCAAGCCTGGACCTAAGCTTTTCTTTACCTAAAACTTGCTCTATACCAGGCTAGCCTTGAAGGTAAGAGACCTGCTTCCATCTTTTGGGATTAAAGGGGTGCCTGTATTCCAGTCAGATCACACAGATCTACAAGGTCTTTGGATGTGACCCCTTGTCAGAGCAGACATGTTGCTGAATTAAAATTCCTTTACTCATAAAACTTTTTCCTTATTTTATGTGTATGTGTGTTCTGTGTTTGCCTGTGAATCATGCATATGCAGTGCCCACCAAGGCCAGAAGAGGGTATTGGTGTCCTTGAACTTGAGATACTAATGGTATGAGCTGCCAGATGGGTGCTGGGAATTGAACCCAGGTCTTTGCAGGAACCGGCGGTGCTTGTAACCTCTGAGTCACTGTTGTGGTCTCTCACATTCGTTTTGAAGTTAAAGATTCTAGGTCAGTCACTTGTGAAATGCCTATTTTTATATATGTCCTGTAGTTACTCTGCTTTCCAACTTCAGCAATAACAGGAACGGACTGACGGATGGATGGATGGACGGACGGACGGACGGACGGACGGACACACACACACACACACACACACACACACACACACACACCCCACAGTGCTGCAAAACAAACCAAGGGAACTGCACTGTGTTCTGCTGACCAAGGAGAAGGTAGGGTGAAGATACAAGGGTGCTATCCTGAGATGTTTCCAAAACTATAAGCAGTGACACTGTATCCTCCAAACCAGAGATTGTAAACAAGCTTCTACGATTCTTAAGCACCGAGTGCTTCAGAAAAGCCCCCAAAGCTGGCATTACCGATTCTCACTCTATAGCTCTCCAGGAAAGTGGGTTCTTGGAACTGAAGTAGTGTCACCACTGTCCTTTAAGCCTGCCATTGCTGCTCCACCACAGTGAGCAGTCTTCTGTGGCTAGAACCTTCAAAGACTGGAGCTCCCCAAGCGCATGTGTCATTCTCAAGCACTGCATTTGTTTTTATGAGGTGTCAGAAAGGAACCTTCAGACACCCACAGAAGTGGTTCAGGGCTCTGCTTTCTCCGTCTGCTGGTAATTCTGAGGATTCGTGATATTATCAAGATGCTGATGGCTGGATCTTTTCTTCCCCACGTCTTACTTTCCTAGGCTTTGTTTTTTTTGCATTGCGAATTCAGAGCAGCGATGCGTGGAGAGATGAAGTGACAGATATGTATCTCCTGACAAGAAAGTGTCTGACAGGGCAGGAATCCCAAACATTCCCTTTAAAGCAATGTGGCTTTTCAGTTGACACCACAACTGTCAGGTGACAACAGGGATGGTGTCCTTTAATGCCTTCTATTCTCATCTTACAGTGGCAGTTGGAGTGCTCAGTGGCTCTCAAGCAGCCTGGTCAAGAACTTCTCTCTGTTGGGGGCTCTGGGACCCAGACAAGATGCTGCCCATTCCTTCTATCTCGAGGGAAGCTAGCACTGAAATCTACCATTAAACAGTGCTGACAGGCCTGGATAGGTAATATAGCTGAGTGTTTGGCAAGTTCAAGAATTATGTTGGGGTCAGGTGTGGTGGCACTTGCTTATAAACCCAGCACTCAGGGGAACAAGGCACAAAGACGGTGACTTAGAGCCCCATCTGTAAGAACTAGATCTACCTTAGTGACAATGAGACTGTGAACCAAACCACCCATGGGGATGGGCATATAGCTCAACACTAGAATGTTTGTATGAGGTCCCAAGCCTGATGTACAACACACACACAATACAAATCTGATTTTTAAAACTAAAACCAAAAGTATTTAATGTATATGGGTGTCTTGCTTGCATGAAAGTCTGCCTATCACATATGTGCTTGAGGAGGCCAAGAGAGGATGCTGGATTCCCAGAGACTGGAGTTGTAGACTGTTGTACTGCCATATGGGTGCTGAATTTCAGTTTTGGGTCCTCTACAAGAGCAGCCAGTGGTTCTTAACCACTGAGCGATCTCTCTAGCCCCATATTCAGGTATTGTTGTTGTTCATTCTGATCTCACCATGTATCTCTGACTGGCCTGATACTCACTATATAGAAGGAGCCGGTCTCTGCCTATGGGGTGCTGAGAAGAAAGGTGTAGACCACCACAATGGCCCTTACTTGCTTTCAAAAAATTTATTTTTATAATTTTAAATTGTGTGTAGGTGTGTATGTTTGTGTGTGGGTATGTGCATGCAAGTACTGGCGCCCTCTGAATCCAGAGGCCAGATCCTCTGGAACAGGAGTTATGGCCTTCTGAGGCACCTGACACAGTTTTGGGGATGAATCTGGGTTCCTTGGAGACCAGCAAGTGCTCTTAACCAGTGAGACATATCTTCAGTGCCCTGGCCTTGTTTATTAAGTTTCCTTATGTAGCCCTGAATGAGCCATCCTCCTGCCTCTGCCTCCCAAAAGCTGGGATTACGAGCATGGAGCATCATGCTTGAAGACCCCTTCAAAGGAGAAAGGCAGCTTCGGATCCTAAAGAGGTGCACATGCTGCAGCTGGGGCATGGCAGTCTCGGCACTGGAGTCCTGTTCTGACAACTGGGGGGACTTGGCTCTCTATCATGTGGGTCCTAGGGAACTGAACTCAGGGTATCAGGGTGGGTAGCAAGAGACTTCGCCTGCTGAGCCAGGTCACTGGCATGTGGTCTTTTGCTGTTGAGACAGGGGTCACAGCAACCCAGGCATCAAACCTGATATGTAACCAGGGATGACCTTGAGCTCTTGATCCTTGTGCTTCGACTTCCCATGTGCTGGGATTACAGGTGTGCTCCCCTGGGCTCTCCCAGGTAAGTCTTCGATATAATCAACACTACTGCAGTGAACTGTGTGAACCCTGTTTAGGATCACTATTTCGACTTGATGCATTTGTTTCTGGTATATACCTTCGAAGCTGCCCCTGGGAATTCCTTTATAACGTTTACAAAGTTGACAGTACTTGGTTGGGTAATTATCTTCATCTTACTCAATTAATGCTAAGGTGCCAGCATTCTGCTTTAGGAACTTGCCTTCGATAAACATTAAAGCAGCCGTGTTACTTGGGAGCTTGAACCCCACTTAAGCTAAAGGTGTGATGACAGTTCTCAAATCTCAAGTATGCTAAATTTCTCCTAGAAAGTACGAAGTGTTCAGGGTAACAGTCTGAACACCTCTGGTGTAGAGTGCTTGTTCTTGTGCGGTTTCACCTTTCTCCCCTTGGTATTTGGAAATGCAGGCATTCTAGGGACAGCTTGAATGTTATTTTCTATTGTGTTCAGGAAACCATATTAAACAGTCACTGAACAAAGCCTAAAGTCCAGTTCGGAACTCCTAAAGCCCAATACACAAGGCCCTACCTGGACTTGCCACCCATCTTTGTTTATAGTACAGAGGGTACTGTTATTATGTACTTGTAAGGTTCAGAGTCTCTTTGAGCCAGGCTCTCCCCATGTAGATCAAGCTGCCCTTCGACTTCAGGAGTCATCGGCATCTGTTTCTTTAGTGCTGGAATTAAAACTGCGTGCCGCAGTGTTGGGCAAGCATGTCTTAGTGTCAAAATATGCCTAGAACCCAGCCAGTTCTAATCTTCAGGGCTATCCTCTGGGGCAAACCACAGAATCTGGATAAGTGCACTGTCTTTCAGCACCCTCTGGCTATTTTCACCTTTGGTTTTCTAAGCCAACATGCACCTCTTAGCAACACTGTAGTTAGCAATCTTAGGCCGGATTATGTTGTATTCCTTTTTATTTCACGTGGAGCACCAGTTCGATTCCTTGCAAGGCCTACACTCCTTCCATTTACCATTAGCTCCTGCTCCTTCCTGTCTCCCCTCCTCAAGCTCCTGGGACTTAACAAGCAATACTCATGTGATAAGCCTTGCAGGTGGTGTTCTTGTCTGAAAAATAACTCAGATGTCTCCAACTAAAATATCATCTTTTAAAAATAAAAGGCCCTTTCTTACTGTGCAGGTAAAAAGAGTCTGTGTAGGGTGTGGTGGTGCAAGCCTGACATTTCAGCATCTGGGAGACCCTAATTTCTAGGCCAGTCCGGGCCACATAAGTTCCAAGTCAGCCTGAACTACCTACCCAGTGAGACTGTCTCAACAACCAGCCGAACCAAACCAAAAGAATCAATTCTGAAGATGCAGTATTCACGAGCCAGAATTCCTTAATTCAACCCCCTCAATCCAGGAGGATTCTGTTTAGTTTCCTTCCGACTCACAGCGTTTCATTTGCCTCAAATTTTCGAGATTATAATATTAACCTGCTCACACCTGGCTGAGGTGGCAATGTAGACTCAGAGAGGTTAGCATACGTTCAAGGTGGCTCAGTGTCAGGAATGTAACTCAGGACAGCAGACTTCCGGGCCTTTAGGGGCTGCCCTACTAAGGAGCGAGCTGCGCCTCTTCAAAGTCCTAAAAGATAAAAATCCGGCTGCGCGGAGCCTCCGAAGGGCACAAAGTCTTCGCTGAGGTAGCCCCTCGGCGGGTCGGGAGGCGCCAGAATTTAACAGAGAAAACAGTGTTGCCTGCAAACGCCCCGAATCCCAAGTTTCCTGGACGTCGGCGTAGCGCTCTGCAAACAGCAAACTACTAGATGCTTTGCAAACAATGCCGGCATAGGGTGGGAGTAGGGGGGGACAACCTGCTGACAATAGGCACCCACCAAAACCCGGACAGACATGCCAGTCTCCAGTCCTCTTCCTGCATCCTCCGGCGCACCACTTCCCGCAGGACAGCCCAGGCCGGACCCGCCCCCAGACCCCAGTCAGCCGGAATCCCGGTGTCCGATCGCACTCACCACCCGGCCGCAACTGCGAAGTAAGGGCCCACGGGCCGCAGCCTGCCCGCCCACTCACCTGCGAGCTCCCATGTTCCTCTTCTTCCTCGTCCCGAGGCGTCTGGAGCCAGACTTGCGGTGCCGGCACCACCCCCGCCCCCACAGTTGCCCCGCCCATTCACCACCGGAAATGCTCTCGCCCGGACTCTTTTTCTTGCCTTTACAGCCCCGCAATATGGCGTCACTTCCGCTTGTGCCAGTTGCTCCAGTGCGCGCCGGGAGTCTAGGTCTCGCGAACGCGCCAGGAGCGACTCGGAGGCGGGAGCGCGCCCAGTAGATGACAACAAATTTGTCGCGCAGTGTCGGAGTCTGTCTCGCCTCAGCCGTCAGCCTTCTGGCTCTCGTATGAACTGTCTCCGGACCGACGGAGCGCTTCAGAAGCTCCCGACTTGGGGCGCCCGGTTCTGTTCAGCCTCCAGTCCTCGCCGGGCCTAGTGCGAGCGTCGCGACGCGGGCCATGGGGTTGCCCTGAGGGACGGCCGCGCCGAACCGGCATGCAGCGGCCACCGCGAACCTAGACCCCACCGCGGCTTGGGGACGCCGGCCGGATCCTGAGGCGCTGCCGCTGCCTAGAGCCCAGGTCGGATCCCCGAGTCGCCGCCGCGTGCAGCCCCGGCCCCCCAGCCGCCAGCCCTCACCATGCCTTGGCCATTTTCAGAATCTATCAAGAAGAGGGCCTGTCGGTACCTCCTGCAGAGATACCTGGGTCATTTCCTGCAGGAGAAGCTGAGCCTGGAGCAGCTGAGCCTGGACCTGTACCAGGGCACTGGGTCTCTTGCCCAGGTCCCCTTGGACAAATGGGTGAGTTGCCGTCATCCAGCAGGGGTTGGAACTTGCTCTCCCTAGGGCAAGACCTGAGCATCGTCATCCAGCATCGGTGACGTTCAGTACCTCCTTGGGAATTGTTTAGGTCCAAGTGTGGCGGGGCTCAGGGAAGTGTGTAAAGTGTAGCAAGTTTGGGATCCTAGATCACGTGCTCCGACTTAAACGGTGTAATGGAGGCACACACGGTGCGGAACAATCGAGTCATTGGTTGGGGGTCTTTGAGGCAGGCCCAGAAAAGGAGGTGTCCATCCCTGCCCCTTAGGCTGTGAATGTCTGCAGTGTTTCGAGGCAAACAAACCCTACCTCGTTGGATGATGTTAGGAAACATTAAAGATGAAGGGGAGGTGACGGAAACCCCCAGTTATTTATTTTGGTCTGGATGTTGGAATACTGTATTTGCCGGGTTGATTGTCTTCATTCACTGAAAATAAGTTAGGCGAAGACCTCTTTTGCCAGTTTGCCTGCTTTGCTTGAGTGAGGTTGTGAATGGCCCCAGCGGTGCTGTTTAGATTTGCCCTTTTCACGTGATAGATCCGACAGGTCGTAAAAGCAAATGTTGCAAAAGCTTGGAAGCTGCAGCGTCGGCCATTTTTTTTTTTTTTTTTTTTTTTTTTTAAAGAATCACAACACCTACTAGAGGCTGTGAGTCGACTCACCTGAGCTTCGTGTATATTCAGTTCACTAGATACAGCTGTATTTGCATCACTGGGTTAAGATGCCTAATATGTTACCTAAAGGCCTTGGCTTTGTCCTGTCTTCTCTTTTTCGAAAAGCTTAAATTATGGAAACTCCTAGGCAACTTGTATTGAGGGGTATGATACAAGGTAATTGTATTGAAACTAGGTGACTTAAACCAGAGAGAGTACACAAGATAGTTTAAGCAGTTCTAGTTTGAGGAACAGAAAAACCTGTCCTATACCAAAATAGTCGTAGGCTTTCACAGTCCACTGAAAGGCAGTAGGTATAGTAATAACCAAGTTCAGTAATCGTAAAAGGCATGCATGACAGGTATTATATCAAGCTACTGTATAGCTGCTATTCTTTCTTATCAGCAGATGGGAATAATAATAAATATTTTTTTTTTTTTGAGGCAGGTCTATTACATAGTCCTAACTACCCAAGCACTTGCTGTGTAGCCCAGGGTAGCCTGGAACTCATGACCAAGCTCTCACCTTAGCCTCTCTAGTAGTTTGAATTGGCTACCTTTTTCTTTTCTGTGACCAAACTGTCTTACTCAGCGGCTGGAAGATGGGCAGGGTAGATTTCCCTGGTCTCTCGTCACTGCTGAAAACGGAATAGGAAGTCTTGAGGGTTGGATGTTTATGAATGTCAAGTGGCATTTAATATTTTGTCTTGTGCCACAGTTACAAGTATTACAAGAATCCAAGTCCAACCCCAGCCCTGCTTTATTAGGGAGCGTAGATTAAGAGCTCACTTGAGAGCTCTCAGGGACTCCTGAGCAGTGGTTGGATTAGGTGTTATTCTAGGCTTTTTCATTTGTGTGGTTTTCATTTCATCCTGACAGGAAATCAGAAATGAGAATATCTGAGGTTGATGGCTTGACAACAAGGCCCCTGGTAACATAATTTGTGGATAGGCTTAACTGGAAGATTGTTTTACTTAAGAGCACTGTCAGCCAAAGGGATGTCAAAGCCTCCAAAAGCATTTGGTGATTTACTTTACTGTGCTTATTGATGACGGCTAAGTCAGGCTGGGAGAAGTGTATGAAGCTGTACAGAGTTCAGGTTCCAAACTCACTTACTTTGGATACTTGATTTTTAATGACTTTCAGAACTGAAAAAAAAAAAGAAACTTATAGAGATTCATACATGCTGAAGAGGACTTAAGTAAACGACATTTTTAACATTTCAATTATTTAAAAAAACATTTTTCTGTAGCTTGATTTTGTTACTTTGTGAGTTCTTTCAGCCCCCTAACACTAGATAAAAGAGAAAAAAAGATAGAGAGGAAAGAGATCCCTGAAAAAAGTCAGGGGTCGGAAATGGGGTCATGTTACTGAGACTACTTCCTGCTGATTAGGGGCCTTGAGTTCCTTGGGGCAAGTTTGATCTTTGTTGTCAGGATATCTAGAGTTTCTTTCTTTTTTAAAAATGTTTATTTAGGGGTTGGGGATTTAGCTCAGTGGTAGAGCGCTTGCCTAGCAAGTGTAAGGCCCTGGGTTCGGTCCCCAGCTCCGAAAAAAAAGAAAGAAAAAAAAATTTATTTATTTATTTATTTATTTATTTATTTATTTATGTATGTATGTATGTAACTGTAGCTGTCTTCAGAAGACACCAGAAGAGGGCATCAGATCCCATTACAGATGGTTGTGAGCCACCATGTGGTTGCTGGGAATTGAACTCAGGACCTGAGGAAGATCAGTCAGTGCTCTTAACCACTGAGCCACCTTTCCAGCCCTGTTGTCAGGATATCTAGTTTTTTTCTTTGCACACAACTACTTAATAAACCGAGACCAACACTAACCAACCAACCCACCCCGCCTCTCAGGGACATAGCATTTATATACCACACTGTCGCAGAAACTATCTGCAGCTAACAAAATCACATTCCTGCTAGAGCGTGAGGCAAATTATAGTCAGCTGCTATGGACAATCTGAAGTGGCCCTGGGATTAAAATGAAAATATATTTTTATAATATTTCTGTCTTTTAAAGAAACCACAGTTAAGATTCTCAGTACATTTTCTGTGTGAGAAAGAGAGAGCGAGTGTGAGATGGAGAGCCCGTGCACGTATGTGTGGGGTATTCGTGGAAGCTGGAAGAAGGCATCGGATCCCCTGTAGCTAGAGTTCTAGGTAGATGTTTGAACTGCCTGCTGTGGTTGCTGGGAACTGAACTCAAATCCTTTGCAAGCATAGCAAGGTCTCTTAACTGCTGAGCTGTCTCTTCAGGCCATCATCTCAGTTCTTAACTCTGTTATGCAGAGGAATTGGTTGGAATTGGCCGCAATATAATCAATTATTTTGTTAACTAATCAGAAGGCGGTGTGCTTTTTTGTGTGTAGTTGTGAAACTACATTTAAACTCAATTCTTTCAAATTCTTTGGGATATTTTTAGGCAGGTTGGGAGTGTCTTTTCAGTGTTTCAAATTTTTTATAAACCTGTAGAGTTAATGACTTTCCAGACTAGATTTTTGTTGCTTTTAGTTTTGGGGATAGGATCTTGCAAGGCAGCCCAGTATTGAACTCAAAATCCTACTCAGTTTGCCTCTGGAGTTCTGGTGTCAGTGTTTTCAATAGAGATGGCTTTAACCACAAAATCATGGGCCAACAGAAATATTTCCACATAGTTCTAAAAGATAGTATAAATAGCTTTTGAAAAGCAGTTGTTTAATTTCATACTCTTTAGAAGTACTGTCCTTACTTGGAAAGTCAGATTAATTATGTCGTATGTTTTTGGAAGCTGCCAGGTAGCATATATTCCTAGCTATTTGGCTCCACAGGGGTGGTTGTCACAGTTAGAGCTGCCACAAAGCTGTTACAAAGCTGGGAGCTGCTCATCACAAATACCTGGCGATAAGGAAACTAGGAAGCTAGAGCATTACTGTCCTTTACCAAGACTCCACTGTTTAATTTATAAAGACGGCGTCTGCTGAAGTAAGTTTCACTTGCTGAAGTGGAGAGCATAGCAGCTGGTCTTTCTGAACCAGTTTGGGCTATGGCCTGAAAGTAGCTGAGTGTACCTGTGCTTATTAAGTATTAGGACCTATGTAAATCTAAAGTGTGAAACATTTGACACACAATGCCTGAATGTGTCCTCATACTCTTATGAGTTACCTGTTGTAGTTCTGGATAGATACACTTCACTTATGAGATCATGGACCCATACAAATCTGGAAGTGGAGAGGAGATGGGGTTTGGAGCTGTTTTGCAGTTGGAATGGGCTGCCTTTTATGAGCTCCTGTGTCCTAGAAGTGGGCAAAAAATGGGAAGGGGTTCTATCTGGTGAGAGAGTGAACTTCGTGACTCACTTCTTTTCACCTCCTGAAGACTAGGAATTTATTTTAATTTATACTTACAGAATGAAGGATTTTTAAAAAGTTTTCCATTTAAACTTGTGTATACACACACACACACACACACACACACACGTACATGCACATATACATGCAAGAACATGTCACAGCATGCCTATGAAGATTAGAGGACAACTTGCAGGCGTTGGTTCTCTTCTTCCCTCATGTATGTTTTGGGGCTCCAACTCAGGTCTTGTGCTTGGTGGCAGGAACCTTTATGTGTCTGTTTCAGTTTTTAAATGGAGGCTTTTATTTATAGGTTTAGCATAGTTCTACAGTGTGGCATGCAAGACTGGTAAGGGCTGGATAGTCTGATAGTGAGGTGGGACAGTGATCCTTTCTCATGAGAATTCACTTTGTTTAGGAAGATCGACAGCAATGAATTATTACCCTGGAGCCCTCTAATTTCACTTTAATAATTTTTTATTACTTTGGTACTTATATTTTATATGTGTATGTGTATTTGTAATAAAAACTGACTTTAGTTCAAGAAGCACTAACCTACAATTCTTTCCCCACTGCTAGAGAATATATTACGGTGTGACTTTATTCTGACTGTCTGCTTGGAAGTCCTGGTGAAAACTGAGAGCAGGATGGCCCGAAAGGGAGCGAGTGTCTTCCTAGGTGCTGTAAGCAGGCAGGTCGCTTGCTGAGCAGTTAACTCAGGGACTCCACCAGCAGCTCGGAACCCTTCAGTCTCATAGGACACTTCCAAGGTGGAGCAAGGAGAGAGTTGTCTGAGTCAGTTTGATCAGCTTGAGAATTTTCTTCTGCTTGTTAAATAAACTTAGAATTTTCACAGGAGTGAATTTTGGAGTTTATCATTCAATGTACAGAGGAGTTTGTTTGCCAAGTACAGAACAGTATATTTATTTATACATCTCATACACAGAGAAATTGTATTGTAGCTTACTGGGCCCAGTGTACATTCTTGAACTATTGACTATATATAGTTCAGAGCACCTTTTTTTTTTTTTTTTTCCGGAGCTGGGGACCGAACCCAGGGCCTTGTACTTGCTAGGCAAGCGCTCTACCACTGAGCTAAATCCCCAACCCCACCTTTTTTTCTTTTGATACTACCCTTCAATACTGTAATGCAGCCTTCAAAACACTGTATTTAGGAGGTTAATGTAGCCACAAAAATTGGGGTAAATTTGGTGTATGCAGAGAAAAGGCCCCATCAAATCCAGTTTCTTACGTGGTTTACTGATATTGACAGATACCTGAGGTGCAAAGGCTAAATCATTGGTTTCGTGTACTTGAAAATGCTTTGATGGGGCTGGAGAGATGGCTCAGTGGTTAAGAGCACTGACTGTTCTTCCAGAGGTCCTGAGTTCAATTCCCAGCAACCATATGGTGGCTCACAACCATCTGTAATGGAATCTGATGCCCTCTTCTGGTGTGTCTGAAGACAGCAACAGTGTACTCACAAACATGAAATCGAGAAGTAAATCTTTAAAAAAAATGCTTTGATGTATTTTAATTGTTCATATAAACAACAAAACTCATTCTCGGTAGAACAATTCAGGGAGTGTGAAGTAATCATCCTAAGACTCGGCTTGTCTGCAGATGAAAATAGGGCAGCTAGATTTTAAATTTAAATTAATGGAAATACTACATAAACACGCACTTCTGAGTTTACCTTTTCTGTCTTATATGGGGGACTTCCTTTTTAGTGTTAGGCATCTGTCTAAGTTAGAGTTTTATTGCTTTGAAGAGACACTATGACCATAGCCACTCTTATAAAGGACATCATCTAATTGACTGGCTTACAGTTTGAGAGGTTCAGTCCATTGTCTTCATGGCAGGAAGCATGGCAGCGTGCAGGCAGACATGGTGCTGGAGAAGCAGAGGCTTTTACATCTTGGTCTACATCTTATTCTCTGGCAGCTAGCGGGAGACGACTTAAACACTGGATGGAGCTTGAGCACATATGATTTCAAGGCCCCACCTCCATTGTGACATACTTCCCTTAACAAAGCCACACCTCCTAAGGGTGCTGCTCCTTATGGCCAAGCATTCAAACACATGAGTCTGTAGGGACCATACCTATCTAGACCGCATCTAAACACTTCTTTAAAACTTTTAACTTGGAAAATGGAAAGCACAGAAGAGGGAAGTCTCTTATAAGACAGTATCAGCAGGGGGATAGAAAAGGCTATCTATCAGCTTGTTGTAAAAGTAATTATAGTTTCGCTGTTTCTGTACACACACACACACACACACACACACACACACACACACACACTTATTTTTTTGAGACAGAGTCTCTGTATAGCTTAGCTGGCCTGGAACTCATTGTGTAAGTCAGGCTGACCTTGAACTCACAGATCCACGTGCAAGGATTAAAGGCCTGTGGCACCACACCTTGCTTTAATCTCTTACTAGTGACTCTTTCCATACTGCTTGTTTTACACCTCGGTGGTGATGTTGGGCAAAGTCAAACCCTACTGACTTTTTATCTGAGTTCAGAGTGGCTGCAAAGCCACAACAGCTCCAAGTGTCAAGGCCTAGGAACCGATAGCGAAGACAGCGTAGTATTGGCTCAGGACGTGGTGCACGAGAGACTAAAGACGAGGGGCTCAGTGGCTGGCTTTCTATACAGGGTACAAATAACTAGTGTGGACCAGTCCGTGGCCATTCAGCATTTGGAACAAGTTGGGAAAGGTGAAAAGGTCACTATGTGGTGTCATGAATGGACTGAGAATAAAAAATCCCCGATTTGTACTGTGATGCACTGACAACAGTGCACCATTTCTCCTTCTCCATCGGCCTGTGATGTGCCATGAAAATGAGTCGTATGTGACAACCAGTGAGACATATTGGTGGCTCCACACAGAAGATGCTCTACTGCACTCCCCAAAGCCAAACTTGCATCAAAAAATACCATGGTCACTGCTGTGTGGACTTTGAGTCCTGACAAAAGCCTTACATCTGAAGCATGAGCTCCGCAGACTCATGGGACACAGCCAAAGCTGCAGTGCCTACAGCCGACATTGGTCACAGGGAGGACCTGGCTCTCCATGGTAATAGCCACTTGCACACTGTATGACTAATGTTTCAACAGTTGAATGCATTGGGCTCTGGTGTGTTCTTCACCAACCAACCTCACAGGACCTCTCACATCAACTGGTGACCACTTCTTCAAAGCCTTATGTATAAGTACACTTCAGACACACCAGAAGAGGGCATCAGATCCCATTACAGACGGTTGTGAGCCACCATGTGGTTGCTGGGAATTGAACTCAGGACCTCTGGAAGAGCAGTCAGTGCTCTTTAACTGCTGAGCCATCTCTTCAAGGCTTTTTCAGCAATAAAACCCAGAGAGAATGCTTAAACAGCTAGTAGGATTCAGGTGATAGTCTCCAAGAATCCCTCAAATCCTGAGTCAGGGACTAAAATAAAGTTTGTGTCTGTTTGTGGCTTTTGCATGTCATGTCATACATGTGGAGGTCAGTGGACAAGTTATCTCTCTTTTTCTACAAAATGGGTTCCCAGAAATTCAGCTCATTCCTGAGACTTCGTGGCAAGTGCATTAGTGTGCTGAGCCATCTTGCCAGGCCATCTAAGCATAGGGTTTTTTTTTTTTTTTAAAGAATAAACATTTCTTACTGGAAAAACAAAATAAGTTGATTGTAATGGTTTCTCTTTTGACTCATAAAGATAGGTTTGGGCCTATTTATAATGATTTAAAATTCCTGATCCAAAATGATAACCCCTCTAATAACCCTACTACATTTATTTATTTAAAGATTTATTTATATAAGTACACTGTAGCTGTCTTCAGACACACCAGAAGAGGGCATCAGATCTCATTACAGATGGTTGGGAGCCACCATGTGGTGGCTGGGAATTGAACTCAGGACGTCTGGAAGAGCTGTCAGTGCTCTTAACCACTGAGCCATCTCTCTAGCACACTATTTATTTAACTCCTCACTCATTTGTGTTTGTGCATGAGGGTGTGCGTGCATGTGTACGTGAGTGTGCTGTGGTGTGCATACGGAGGTCAGAGTACAGTTTGTGGTAGTGAGCTTTCTTCTTCCAGCCTCCAAACTCAGATTGTCGGGCTTTACCTTTGACCCTTGCAGTTCGTTTTTGTCAGCCTGATAGAAGAGAAGGAGAGGAGGAGAGGGCTGAGACTGAGTGAGAACACTGGACTGTACTGAGCTTCAGGGATGTTAGATAGCAGGCGCAGTGGGATTCGAGGATGGACAGAGATAACTATTGGGAGCTGTCATTGTGAGTGCTGACTAAAGAACACAGCTGCCCAGAATGCCTGCAGCATGAAGGGAAGAGAAACACAGGCAGATGATGACAGTTCTGTCACAGAAGCCGTGGGAAATTAGAATTTGAAAAAGTAGGATAATCCTAGGGGCTAGATGAGATGAGAATTTAAGAAAGTTGAGGCTTGGGAAGATAGCTCAGTTGGTAAAGTGCTTGCGCTGAGAGCATGAGGGCTTGAGGTTGGACATTGAGCACCTCGTAGGAAGCTGGGTACTGACATTCCCGTGCAGCTGCAGACTCCAGACAAGAGGTTCCTAGAGCTACCAGGCCAGAGAGTCTAGCACATTAACTGAGGCCTACATCCAGTGAGGGGCACTGTCTCACTGTGGAAAGTGACTGAGGACGAGTGGGACACCCACATTGACCTCTGCACCATACATGCACACACATACAATGGGCACATGCATCTGCGTTCACCAGTGAGAACATACCACAAACATTTTGAACATATACCTCACCCCTGCAAAATAATAATAATTAATAAATGTAAACTTAATTGTTATAACTTTAATAAATCATTCTTGCTGCTGGGTGTGGTGGCACACGGCTTTAATCACAGCACTCAGGAGTCAGAGGCAGGTGGAGCTCTGTGAGATCAAAGCCATCCTGTCCATAGAGTGAGTTCCAGGACAGCCAGGGCTACATAGAGAAACCCTATCTTGGAAAGCAAAACAAAAACATTGTTGTTGATTCTAAATCTTTGGAAAGTCTTTAGGGTTCAGACAGGCCTGAGGAAAGCTCTTTGTGTTAGTGCTCTCTAGAGGACAAGAACTGATGGATTGACTCTGTGTGTGTATGGAAAGGGGGTTTCCCAGAGTGGCTCACAGGCGGTGGGCCACTTAGCCCATCAATGGCTGTCTACTAATTCAAAGTCCAAGAATCCAGTTGTTGTTCAGTCCATGAAGTTGGATGGCTCTGCTGGTGTTAAGAACACAAAGAAATCGATGAGCACAGGTGTTTTCACCTGCATGTGTGTGCATGCATCCACATGCCAGGTCTCTGGAGGTCAGAAGAAGGTTACAGATGGTTGTGAGCCATCATATAGGCGCCAGGAATCAAATCCAGGGTCCTCTGGGAACAGCAACCAGTGCTTTTAGCCAGAGCCTTTCTCTCCAGCCCAGCCTTGCCTGATATTTTCAGTGCTCAGCATCTTTGTGGGCATCTTCACACCATTGAAAAAGTTGACATTCTGTGTTTCTATTTGTCTGATTTCAAAATGAACTCGTTTTTTTCTCTCTAGTGTCTCAATGAAATCCTGGAGTCAGCAGATGCACCGCTAGAAGTCACAGAAGGATTCATTCAGTCCATTTCCCTGTCAGTCCCATGGGGCTCTTTGCTGCAGGACAACTGTGCACTGGAAGTGAGAGGGCTGGAGATGGTCTTCCGGCCTCGACCTCGGGGAGGTAGGTGTGTCCAGGCGCCTGTCAACCCAGCTGTAAGCAAGTGAGCATTGGATTGATGACTTTTCAGTTGATAGAATATGAGGATTTGGCACTGTGTAGGATGTATGTAAGTATACCTGTAGAATGGTTTCCCTCCTTAGTCATGCTCCAGAGCACTAATGTATAGGTAGTATGTGGTTATTTAACTCTAGTTATCTAAAGTAACTTCTCTTTTAAAGATTCAAAATATTGTGTTCCCAAATGTGAAAGACTATTCAAAAATTCATGGAAAAATATTGGAAGGGCATAGTGTTAGATTGAAATTTTTGTGATTTTGAATTATGTGTATGTAGGGAGGGCCTTGGGTATGTGTGCACATGACCTCTGTGGAGGTCAGAAGCATCAGATCCCCTGGAACTAGAGTTACAGGCAGTTGCGAGCAGCCTGATGTGGGTGCTGGGAATGGAACACAGGTCCTCTGTAAGAGTAGTACAGGCTCCCAACTTTCCAGCCTCCAGGACTGGGTTTGACGGGACTTTGATTGGTAAAATCTGAAACAACTGTGGTGCTGAAGAACAATGGCCGCTAGTGATTATAGCAGTTCATTTGTGACTCACGACATCCATGTTGCTAACAGTTATCTAAGCTGGGCTTGGAAAAGGTGTTGTGCTCTCAGCCGTGGAAGGGAACACAGAGAAATGGGTAGAATGATCACTCTAGATAAATGCTGTGTACATATGCATAAATTATAATCCAGAGTATTTCCTGAAAAACAAAACTCAAATGATGCTTCATAGAACTATAGTGATCTATTTTATTGATGTATTTATTTTGAGGCAGTCTCACGGTGCAGCCCTGGCTGAACTTGAACTCACTCTGTAGCCTCATCACCCTCTTGAGTATTGGACTTGTAGCAGTTTTCTACCACACCTGGAAAAATCTGCTAGTGTGTGTGTGTGTGTTCATGAACGTTGAAGCCAGAGAATATCCTGTGGTATTGTTCCTAATACTCCGTTTTGTTGCTGTAAAATTATAAAAAATATAATGCTGTCTTTTACCCTGCACTAGGTCTGGCACCATAGTGTCCCAGGATATCTGGTAGATATCTTCATCTCAGTCAGCAAAGCGTCTCATCCGCTTTGCTCTATCCCACATCACACTGCTGATGGCTTCTCTCTGAACCTGGCAACAATCTCTACCCATCTAGTTCCCAAGGCAGGTTGCCACCTTGTCAGACATATACATCCCAATTCTGTGGCGGCCTAGTGTCTCCAGCCACCACATACTCTCTTGAACTTAAATTGACATCTGAAAGAACACACAACACAATAACTTCTGATCCAATTAATAAGATATAATTGCTCACCTAGATAACATACAGTTTGCCCATCTGGACACACAAAACCCTGTACACATCCATCCCTTAAAAATATTCATAACAACCTGTAAATGTGCAGAGAGGAATCTTAATATCTCCCACCTCCCGTTCCAGTCTTCTCCTCTTCCCTCACCCATCCTTCCTTCTCATCCAGTGACAGGCCTCGTTGTATTTTTTTTTATTTTTTTTATTTTTAGATCCAATTGATAAGATATAATTACCCACTTAAACATACAAAGCCCGGTACCATCCATCCCTAGAGAACATTAATAACAACCTGTAAATACACAGAGCAGAATCTTAACATCACCTGCCATCTTGTCCTGCCATGGCTTCTCTGCCCCTCTCTCCCTCCTGTCTCGTCTCGTCTCGTCTCTTCTCTTCTCTTCTCTTCTCTTCTCTTCTCTTCTCTTCTCTTCTCTTCTCTTCTCTTCTCTCTCTCTCTCTCTCTCTCTCTCTCTCTCTCTCTCTCCTTCAAACCTCTTCCTTCAAACCCATCTCCCACCCATCCTTCCTTCTCCTCCAATGACAGGCCTCCTTCTATCCTGTACCTGCCCCTCACCTGTACTTTACAAATTCAATGGGGAGGTGGTTCTGGTGAAGTCACCTGAGTTCTGAGTCCTTGACTAGGCAGCTGTACTTGGGGCAGTGGAATTAGCATCAAAATACAGATAACTTCAGGGCAAACCATCACATTTCCCCCTTTTGTCCAGTTAAAAAGCCTTTTCACGGATAAATAAATTGAGTACAGTTATTACCATTCTACAATTTATAAAGCATATGATATTCTCAACACCCAGTCCATCACTATGTCAGTTAGACAGAACATTTAGTTATTCATTCCAGCTTAAGAAAGGCTTAAAATCTATATTATATCTTGGCTAGCTTGTATACTATCTGATAACTATCCAATAAAATATGTATATCAGAGTTATACAGCCTGATAGGCTGTGAGACTATAATCAGTCTTCAGCCCCGTCTGAAATCTGCGAATGACCAAATATCTATACACAAAGGAAGCCTAACATGGCTTCCAGAACTGAGAGGTTGTAGAGACAAATCTCCACTAGCACAGTCCCCTGTTAGCAACATGTGAGGGCAAGTCTTCAGCCTTCTGGCCCAAAATCAACTGACAGACTTTTTGAAATGCAGATTTTGAAGGGCTGATCACTCTGTCTTGGCAGAGTTTATTAGTCAACTGTTCTGCATAATTTGTCCTTTTATGGACGGTATTAGTCTGCAGATGAAACAGGTAGTTTTGTCTAGTGGCTGCCTAGCCACAAAGTATTGCCTCACCTGGAGGTAGAGATGTTCAAATTCTTCGTTAAATCCGCCAAAGGGGAACTGTTAGGAGCAGATATGTCTCAACAAAAGATAAATAACTTTAAATCTCAAATTTTGTGGATTTCTGACGTTTTTGAAAACCATCTACCTATATAAGACAATCTGGACTGTTGTCTTTATATCTTAATAACATCTTGAAAGTACTCTCACAAACTCAGAGCCATGACTTTACTATTTGAATCTTTTTTTTTTTTTTTTTGGTTCTTTTTTTTCGGAGCTGGGGACCAAACCCAGGACCTTGAGCTTCCTAGGCAAGCGCTCTACCACTGAGCTAAATCCCCCACCCCTGCTATTTGAATCTTAACTCACAGGTGTAATCAACTCGGAAGTTTGTAATGACAACAATAGAAAGATGGCTCTAAACCTTGTACTTTTAAACTTTTTTGACAAATAAATTGTATACCCAAACAAAGATATGATTTAAGCTTAGTTACCAAATGAGATTATGACTGTACAATTCAATCTAGCTAATTCCTCCCTGTTAAATTACAACCAATTTTAAATCCCTCATAAAAACAACTTTAGAATAACCACTTTTTCAGCCCCCCAAAAGTCCATGGAATTGGGGCGATGACTCCTCTATAACTTCTTCAAGCTATACATGGGCGTTGAGATATCCTTGGGGGTAGGGGGTAGGAAGAATGAAGCAAATGCTGTAGCTGATGTGTCCTGACTGGACCCAGCTGAAAGTCCTTGGGACCAGGATTCCAAGTAGGCACACTCTGTAAAATACAACTCTCAAGACAAAAGTTTAGAATCGAGATATCTTTTTGTTTGATTCTCCTGCATTAATTTTTTCAGGTGGTCTACCTCTATCAAATCTGATCAATATGACTCTGTGAGGTTTCCAGAGCCTAATCACACTTTTTAAAAACACAAAAAATCTTTCTCCCAAAATACTGTGTTCCTTAGTCTGTAACCAGAAAAGCTTGTATCTTGCACTCACTCCCAGAGTAATAATATAACCATAAAACTCAAAGTCACACCCATTATGAAGATTAAACAGTTTTTTAAGAAAGGAAGCAAGCTAAACAATGAGCCTGATAGGCTTTTGTACTCTATGATAGCAGGAAATGAAGCCAAAATTCCCGTGGAGCCCACGTTAAGAGAATTTGAGTTTCCTGTTGTGGTAAATATCAAAAGTAACCACAAACTCTCGCTAGCCGGCATCAACGAACCATATGGCCTTTAGCAGGGTAATTCATAAAACAAAACAAATACTTTCTATCAATTCCAATATCAATAAGCAACACATCAAACCACGACTTTTGCCCAAAATATCTCAATCTGTTAAGCTCTCTACCCGGAGCCACAGATTTTTCTTTGTCTTCAATAACTTCTATAATATATGCCTGCATTCACTCTCCCTGGTGTTACAGACATTTCATCACAACTCTCTACTTGGAGGTGGTGACTAATTTTTCCCTATCTAAGTTCTGAACCGTGGATGAAATTCCCCACCTGAATCAGGTAATCTCTTTACTCTCGTCTTTCTAAAAACAAACTCAATCACCTTTTAATAATACCTGTAATTAAGAAGTAGCTTGTCTAACTAGGATTTCAACCCAAAATTCCCGTGGAGCCCACGTTAAAAAGAATATGAGTATTCTGAAAGACTTTCTAAACAACTTTCTTTAAAAAGTAGCTTTTAATCTCTAACTCTTTAAGATGCCATTACTTATCACACAGAAAGGGACTGACAGCCTGCTAGCCCAGGCTACTTCCCAGTTTCTTTGTTTGAATTCCCGCACTTAAGATATCACATGACTTAACATGGCGCTGGCCTCCTCTTACTTGGAAAATAAAAACTTTCTCTCAACTCTTAGGATTACTAGTGAATTCTTGCCCATCACCTTGGTTCGCTATCTGTTGTTGTAAAAATATAAAAATAAAAAAGTATGGGTATCTTTTACCCCGCTAGGTCCGCACTGCGGTGCCCCAAGATATCTGCTAGATATCTTGGCGGAAATACATCTCAGCCGCACACTTTCCTACACTTAAACCCTCACATAAAAGAACACACAACACAATAATCTTAGATCCAATTGATAAGATATAATTACCCACTTAAACATACAAAGCCCGGTACCATCCATCCCTTGAGAACATTAATAACAACCTGTAAATACACAGAGCAGAATCTTTTTTTTTTTTTAATATTTTTTATTTAATGTATATAATACACTGTAGCTGTCTTCAGACACACCAGAAGAGGGCACCAGATCCCATTACAGATGGCTGTGAGCCACCATGTGGTTGCTGGGAAGTGAACTCAGGACCTCTGGAAGAGCTGTCAGTGCTCTTAACTGCTGAGCCATCTCTCCAGCCCACACAGAGCAGAATCTTAACATCACCTGCCATCTTGTCCTGCCACGGCTTCTCTGCCCCTCTCCCCCTCCTGTCTCTTCCTTTCTCTCTCGTCTCCTCCTCGGTCTCCTCCTCGCCTCGTTGTATCTTGCACCTGCCTTCACCTGTATGACATCATCCTGCACTATTTACCTTATGATTTTGAGACAGGGTCTGCTGTTAGTCTGGACTCAATTAGTCCTAGGGCTTTGCTTTCCCTGTTCCTTGGTGCTAGGATCACCATATGAGACTTTTTATGACCAGCTTTGGGCTTGTACTCAGTTCCTCATATTTTAAAATCAAGAACTTTATGGACAGAACTATCATCCCAGCTTCCTGATAATTTAATTTATAAGCACATTGTATCTAGCCAGGTGTAGTAACACAGATTTCTGATCCCTGCTCTCAAGTGGCTGAGGCGGAATGAGTTCAAATTTAAAGTCACCCTGGGTCCATAGTAAGATTCTATCTCAAACAAAACCAAACCTCCCCCAACAACAACAAAAAGGATTTGATCTTCTGTCTTATCATCATCATTTATCATCATCATCATATTATTATTATTAGTTATTTTAAGTCAGGATCCCCTGGCTGTCCTGGCACTCAGTATGTAACCAGGCTGGCCATGTACTCACAGAGGTCCTCCTGCCTCCGCCTGTCTAGTTCTGGGATTAAAGGCTTGTGCCACCTGTCCTGGCTCTGACTCTGCCTTTTAACCACGGTGGGTATATATATATAATCTCGAAAGCTGAGCCTTGAAGTACCCCCCTTAAATTAGCCCTTAAAAAGGCTTTTAAGTTCCATGTTGGGAGGCAGTAGTTGCAGTGATGTGAGCAATGAAAGGGATAGATTTCCTCAGCAGGCAAGGTCTGGGAAGGGTCCTCAGGGTTCATGGGTCCAGTCCCTCTGAAGACACTCTGATTGTGCTCCCTTTATACTGATTCTGTAGCTGCTGTCATTTGCTCCTTCTGCTGGACTCCCTCCTCCTGTAGATGGAAGAGTAGGCTTTCCTCAGTCTTCACAGTGTTTCTTGGTGACACCTGTACTCATTCTTGTACATGTCTTACCTCTCCTAATGGGGATAAACATGCATACTTATAATTGATTTTCCCATCTTTCTAGTTGCTTAGCAATCCTCAGCTTGCAGGTCACGTGAGTCCGCCACCTGTTTTCATTAGTCCGAGCTCACTGAGACACAGCTCTCACTGAGACACAGCCGTGCTGTTCAGGTTACTGTCTGTCGCTGATTGAGCACCATGAGAAAGCTGGGCAAGTGTGACAGAACACAGAGCTCACAAAGCCAAATGAATATCCACTGCCTGACCCTTTACACAGGTGGCTGTTGCTCCCGCTCTGGTGTTGAGCATGGTACAGTGTATGAGTAAATATACCTACTAGGTTTTTGTTGAATGAATAAAAATTAAAATTTGATAAAAATAAACCTTGAAATAAGAGTATGTTACAGACTTTCCCCCCTGTATTTTTGTTGTTGTAAGGTGATAGTTAGTGTCCTGTGTAATTTCTAGAATATTCTTACAGGTACCATCATAATGTTGAAAATCTACCATAAATATAATATTTTAAGAAATGATATTTATAGAACTTTGAGAAGTTATTTAGTTTTATTTGTACTTTCTGCAGCAACTGGGTCTGAGCCTATGTATTGGTCAAGCTTCATGACCAGCAGCATGCAGTTGGCAAAGGAGTGTCTTAGCCAGAAACTGACAGATGAGCAAGGAGAAGCATCCCAGCCTTTTGAAGGACTGGAAAAGTTTGCGGAAACCATCGAGACAGGTTTGCATTGTGATCCATCTTCACAGCCTAGGTTTTATGTGGTGGTTTGGGGCCTAAGACCCATTCTGTTGTGGGATTTTTAAAAGAATTACTGTTCTCTGGGGCTGGAGAGTGGTCAAGAACATTGGCTGATCTTCCAGAGGACAGATTGACTTCCCAGCACTTACATGGCAGATCATCACTGCCTGTAACTCCAGTTTCAGAGGATTGATACCTTCACACTGACGTACATGGAGGAAAACACCAAAGCACATGAAGTAAAAATACATTATTTAAAAAATGATTACCTTTTCACTTGAGAATGGAGGCTGTTTAAACACTCCATTCAGTTTGGTTGTGTGCTTTGGTTCCCAGGGTTCTCCTTGCTTAGTTTACTGTGCGGCGGGAGGATCAGCTGGAGGTCAGGTCAGCTTCACACAGACACTTGGGGATGTGCTTATGGGCTCCAGTGTGTTGTGCATAATACAGGCTTCGGGTGCTCAGAAGGAAACATATCTGCGCTTTTTGTTTTGTTTTCAGACTAGCAATTGTTTCTTTCCTGAAAGTGGATGGTGAAGTCGCAGGGGTCAGCACTTGCCTAGCGGGATGGAGGCCCAGCAGTGAAGGGGAGGAAGGGCTGGGGCGGGCTGGGGTGGGGTCTTACTTGGTGTACACATGGTTTTCCATTGACAATTGCTTATTTGCTCTAGTACTAAGAAGAGTGAAGGTCACTTTTATAGATACTGTTTTAAGAATTGAACATGTGCCAGAAAATTCCAAAACTGGAGCTGCACTTGAAATCCGAGTGGACAGGTAAGATGATTTCGTGTCTGAAAACTCACTCTGACTCTGACATTACACTTGAGGATGCTGGAGACTGAAGCAATGCTGAATTAATGTATAGCTTAATCTCAGAGTGCAGCACTGCTCTCTGAGGTGTCCTCTCATCCCACACAGAACCCCAGCAGGGTGTGGTTATGTCCAGGGCTATGCTGGCCTGGCCTACGCAGTTCTCTTGTTACCTTGAGTGCCACCATGTTGACGCTCTTTCACAGCATGTGCACAGCAGTACTTAGGTGCATCTGGGTAATGGGAAAGACTCAATTTGTGGTGCTTGGCTTGGTACTGCTTCAGTAAAAATGGATGATGGTGCTGTTTCCTTTGAGGAATTGTGAGGATTGTTTTAATGTTAAGTTCTTGACTGACGACAGTTTACTTAAGTCAAACATGTTGTCTCTTACTGGAGCTCTGACAGTGTTGATTTGAAGTAGTAATCGTTCAACTGTGGCCATGTTATATGGCCTCCTCACAGAAATGTACATTGAGGGGCACAGGAGACATGGCTCAGTGGCTGAGAACATTTCCTGCTCTTCCAGAGGACCTGCGTTCAGATCCAGCCCTCATGCAGACCAGTTCACAATAGCCTGTAACTTCAGCTCCAGGAGATCCAGTGTGCTCTTGTGTCGTCACATATGTGACATACACTCACACAGACACACATACATACCTAAACACATAAATGAAAACAACACATGTTGAATATTGAAGATGCTTTGTATTTGAGGCCTTTACCAAGACTTGAATAGTTTTGGGGTTTTTGTTTTTGTTGTGGTTTCAATCTTTAAGAAAGATACACCTATGAGTAAAGTAGCTGTTGCTACAAATCTTTGGAATTAGGGTGCATTACCTTAGGCGGAATAGTAAAACAGTAACATTCAATTAGAACCATGTTACCAAACTAGAGATTGCTAACACAAGAATTCAAGACAAAGTCATTCTTTGTTCTGACATGGAAACAAATGGGGTCTCCCTTACCAAGAGAGTTTCATGAGGCTATGCTTGTAATCCTGGTACTGGGAGGGTAAGAGGGTGCTGGGAGTTAGAGATAGCCTGGGCTACATAGCAGGACTCTCAGTTTTGTGAAGGAGATGGGATTGTTCCCCTTGGGTTAACCTTAGGCAGTTAATAATTTTTTTTCCCCTGAAATTTAAGAGTTCCATAGTTGTCTTTTTTAGATTTTAGGTCTATCCCTTTGTGAAAACGTTACTTATTTAAATATTTAGTGCAGCGATACCAACACGCTGTAGACTTTAAAGTGTTAATTATAATAGTGATTGTATTTTCATATCCCCACATACTGTATTTTAGCGTACACAGTTATTCTCTCCTGTACTGTTTCCACTCTTTACTAATCCCCTTTGTTCCCGATTTTAATTATCTAGATAATTCCTGGTGGTGGTGCACGCCTTTAGTCCCAGCCTCGGGAGTCAGAGGCCGAGTGATCTCTTGAGTCCAAACCTCAGGAACAAAAGAACTTCTTTTTTTTTTTTTTTTTTTTTTTTTTTAAAGATTTATTTATTTATTATATATAAGTACACTGTAGCTGTCTTCAGATACACCAGAAGAGGGCATCAGATCTCTTTACAGATGGTTGTGAGCCACCATGGGGTTGCGGGGAATTGAACTCATGACCCCTGGAAGAGCAGTCGGGTGCTCTTAACCGCTGAGCCATCTCTCCAGCCCACAAAAGAACTTCTTTGTTGTTGTTCATTGTTTGTTTCTTTTTTCAAAGATTCCTGTGTAACAGCCCTGGCTGTCCTAGAACTCACTTTGTAGACCAGGCTGGTCTGGAACTTGAAAATATCCAGCTGCCTACCTCAGCCTCCAAGTGCTGGGATTAAAGGAGTGCGTCAACACGCCTGATAAAACAAACTTCTTTTGAGACAGAATTTTGTGTAGGTCAGGCAGCTCTTGAAGTCCTTGTTCATCCATCACCTCCCCGGGCTACAAGCATTCTTACTATAGGCATAGTCTTAGGGGCACTAGCCATGAAATGTCCCTTTATCTTAGAAACACCCCTCCTTCAGACAGTTGTTGCAAGTGCGTCCCCAGGAGTCTATACAGGTGCCCTCTTGTACCTTTCAGAACCGTGTACTGTGACGAAGCTGCTGATGAGTCCTCAGGAGTCGACGTGCAGCAGCCCACGGCCTTTGCCCATAAATTGCTGCAGCTGTCAGGAGTGGCTCTCTTCTGGGATGAGTTTTCTGCTTCAGCAAAGTCTTCCCCCGTGTGCCCAACCGCACCAGTGGTAAGAGAATGAAGCCCAATCTCAGAGGGCTGGCCTAGCATCCGTGAAGACCTAGGTCCCATCACTAGCACTTGGGAGGCAGAGTTAGGGGATCAGAGATTCAAGGGTATCCTTAGACAGTGAGTTCAAGGCCACCTTGAGCTGTATGTGTATGAGACGCTGTCTCAAAAACCAGACTAAAACCTAACGAACAAAACAACTCAAAACATAGTCATGATTTTTAGAAGTTTTAAATAAAGGCTGTTAGCCCGGTGTGGGTGTCACAGAAATTATTAATGATCCTGGCCCAGGGTTTCTACTCTACCGTTGGTTATTGAGTCCTCGGATAAAGCTCACACCCACTCGGCCTTCATACTCACAGTATGCCTTAAGCAGCGCAGGAGCTGGGAGCTGTCACCCTCCGTGCTATTAGAATCTACTTTCCTGTGGATAACCCTGAGTTATGACTTACTACTCTTTTAAAGATTTGTTATGTATACAGTGTTCTGCCTGCATGTACACCTGCAGGCCAGAAGAGGCCATCAGATCTCATTACAGATGGTTGTGAGCCACCATGTGGTTGTTGGGAATTGAACTCAGGACCTCTGGAAGAGCAGACAGTGCTTTTAACCACTGAGCCACCTCTCCAGCCCTACTTACTATTTTCTATGTTCCATTTGAGCTGCTCTTAACTTCAACTGGACAGCCCTCAGGGCCATGTTTTTATGGCTCAGCTAACCCATGGTGGCTTCTTCCTCCACCTGCATATCCTTCCTCCTCATCATGGTCCTCTCTCTCCCATGCCTGCAAAACCAACCCCACCTATGTCTCTTCTTCTCAGCTATTGACTATTGGCATCTTTATTTACCAATCACAATTAACTGGGGGCAGAGTCACTCAGTGTCTCACCTTTGGGGTAACCAGTCTTGATTACCAGTCTAATGCTAATTTAGCATTAGAATTTGGGACAGTTAGCAGCTTTAGGCCAACCCACTATGGTGGTGGGAGTGCATACCTTAATCCCAGCATTTGAGAGGTTGACAAAGAGTCTTTCAGGTTTGAGGGCAGTCTGGGCTACTCGTGAATCTCTTCTAGGAAAAAAGAAGCTGGGGACTCTTAAATTTTCCTGAATACAGCATCCACTAATGAGTTCAGCAGATCTGATTAGCACAAATATTCAGCCAATGTATCAGAGACCAGCCTTGAGCCCCTAAAGCTCTGCCTGTCCCGCCAGCCTGCTGCTTGTTAGTTAATGGAGAGATGCTTCCTGTATATCTGTAGGTAGAATGAACGGTCTAGTTGTCTTGGTGGGTTTGGAGTCAGTGTGGAACAAGGCTCCGGGCATGCCTGTGAGGAGTCTGTGTGCATGATTAGGTGGGTGGGCCCCCTGAAGTGTGGGTGATGTCATTTGATGGGCTGCTTTCAGGCCACAGAAAAAGGAGAAAGCTGAGCACTGAGCATGGTCGCCTGCTTCCTGCCCCTTTGCCTTCCCCAGCACAGTGTGTGCCTGGACCTAGAGGAAACCCTTCCTTCCTTACATTGCTTCTTGTAAGTCACAGCAACTAGGCACTTCCTGCTGTGTCTCAGCCTTCCGTGACAAATGCCTATCGTAGTGAGCATTAGCACAAGAACCATTCCTTAAGTGTTTCTTTCCCCTTATTAAGAGGTCTGAATTCTTTGCCGAGTACAGGATTCTTTTATAAGTTGGTAATTCTATAATTTGCCTTTTGTTTCACAACTCAGGTCTCTTGTGGTGTGGGCTTGCTTCCGTGTGTGTGTGTGTGTGTGTGTGTGTGTGTGTGTGTGTGTGTGTGTGTGTGTGTGTTGAGATATAGCCTCTCACTTTGTCACCGTGTGGTTCAGGTTGCTGGCTAGTGATTTTTAGTCTCAGTCTCCTGAAGGCTGGGACTACAGGTGTTACTTCCACATTGGTTTGGTTTTCTTATTTATATTGTGTTTATTTGAATAAATATTGTATACACACACACACACACACACACACACACACACACATACACATACACACACACACACGCATGCACGCACGCACGCACGCACTCAAGCTTGTGTGTAGTGTATTTGGAGGCATATGTGTGGAGCCCCGAGGCTAGCTGGAGTCAGTTCTCCCATGGTTATGTGCACTGTAGGATTTGACTCAGGCCCCAGGTGTGGCAAGTGCCTTCCCACTGGGCCATCTCGCTGACTCTGTTGTGTTTTTATAAATCTTCCCATGATTCATTTTTATATCTAGGTGCTATGCTAACACAGTAGTGCTTCATTTTAGCTACAAGGCAATGTAATGATGCAGTTTGGCCAAATACTTGATTCTCTCTCTTTTGTTTTCCAAGACATTTCTTTTTTTT
The DNA here is from genome assembly GCF_011064425.1 of Rattus rattus. Lineage (NCBI taxonomy): Eukaryota > Metazoa > Chordata > Mammalia > Rodentia > Muridae > Rattus > Rattus rattus. Next base: position 123,322,329 of record NC_046160.1, on the reverse strand, counting down.
TTTTTTTTTTTTTGGTTCTTTTTTGTTGGAGCTGGGGACCCGAACCCAGGCCTTGTGCTTGCTAGGCAAGTGCTCTACCACTGAGCTAAATCCCAACCCTTTTCCAAGACATTTCTTTGTGTAGCTTTAGCTGTCTGGAACTTCGCTCTGTAGACCAGACTGGCCTTGAGCTCACACACCATCTGCCTCTGCTGCGATTAAAGGTGTGCCACCACCACTGGACTAAATACTGTTTTCTCAAGATGATATTTATCTCTCACATCCTGACGTACTTATGCTAAAATATTTTAAACTTACTTTTATTGCCTTATTATAGGAAACTGAGCCAAAGCTGTCACCTAGCTGGAACCCCAAAATTGTTTATGAGCCACACCCACAACTGACTAGAACTTTACCTGAGATAGCACCGTCCGATCCAGTGCAGATTGGAAGGCTACTGGGCAGGCTGGGGTTGAGTCTCACTTTAAAACAGAACGAAGTGCTTCCAGGAGCCAAGGTCAGTATTTTTGTTTTCTTCCTCCAAACTTCAGGTATTTAGTCTATACGACGGACGATGTGTGGTGGTCGATTGCTGAGAGCTGTTCTGTGAGCAAGTGAGCTTCTATCCTGACTGTCAGTGTTCTGCCTTTGTCTTCCTGCCGTTTTATGAATTGCCCTCTCTCAGGAAGGTCTTTCCCTTGCTAGCTTCTAAGGAGGTTATTAATGGAACAGATATTGTAGGTAGCTGTACGTGCTGAGGGACGGCCCTGCTGTGACAACATCCTTGGGTAACCAGCTCGTGTATGTCTTTGGGGAGCATACGTGCCATTTCTTTTCTTTTTTTTTTTTCCTTCTATTTTTTGGAGCTGGGGACCGAACCCAGGGCCTTGCGCTTGCTAGGCAAGCGCTCTACCACTGAGCTAAATCCCCAACCCACACGCGCCATTTCTTAAAGAAACTTTCATGGGTTCTGTTTTGGCTAGATACAGTTCTTTACATTTGTAAGCTTTGATTTTTATGCAGATGTAAAGTTTTGGACACTGCCTTTAGATTTGTGTAACTGTTGCTTTTAGAGGTCTGCATATTAAGGGGCAGAGGAAAATGTAGCACTTTTTTTTTAAAAATTAATTTATTTTATATATGTGAGTAGTACAGTGTCGCTGTCTTCAGACACACCAGAAAAGGACATCAGATCCCATTACAGATGGTTGTGAGCCACCATGTGGTTGCTGGGATTTGAACTCAGGACCTCTGGAAGAGAAGTCAGTGCTCGTAACCACTGAACCATCTCTCCAGCCCCTAAGTAGCACTTTTGTGTGATGGCATTGTGTTCCAGTTCCAGCCAGTCTTGAGTATTTGGAGACAAGATTGTTCTTGTTGTGTACATTAATGTTTTTACATAGTTACTTGAGTATTTATGTATATTTTGTTTAATGTAAAGAGATGACTATTATCTGGAAACATTAAGTTCTGGAGATCAGCACTGGGCAGCACTGAGCTTGTAAATGGAACTCCTAATGATCCAGCAGGGCAGCATGCCAGATTAGAACTTCAGTCTCTTCAGTGTTCTTAAACCTGAGTCTCTGAGCGTGTGTTCCGACGTCCTTCAGTGCTCTCGTGCCTGAGAGAGTTGTCCTGGGTCTGTGGCATCTTACACATTTAGTTCCAGTGGATGCTTGGAGAAAATGTTGGTAGAAAAGAAGGGGACAGCCTTGGTTGAATTTAGAGAAATTTGTTATCACATTACAGAATGGGAAATGCTGAGTTATTATCAGTGTTCTCTAGCTCCAAAAGAAAGCAGCGAGTACTTTGAATTCCAAATTCAGAATGTACCGTTAATGAAATATTTCTTTGACAATTAGAAATGCAACACCTGATTTTCCATTCTAATAAAACTAGAGTATGATTTAATCCAAGAAACAAAGTTGTCCAGTAACACATTTCCCCACTGTACCCAGCTTTACTTAAGGATATGGCTGGGTGTCAGCAAACACTCAGCTGAGGAGTGCCATGGGTGGCCATGCTGGGAAGGGCCTTTGCCTTTGTGTCTGCTTAGGCTCAGACCTGCTGGGGAGCTGTCATTTTGCTCTGTGGAACAGTCTCCTTGTCTATAATGCAGAAACAGTAATAACTAGAGAGGAAGGCTAGGTGATGGCTCAGTGCTCACCAGACACAACGAGACAGACGGGAGGGAAAGTGTGTGCAGGGAACAAGAAGGGAAGCGCTCATTAGCACTGTTTTCTGTCTGGGTTTCCGCTGTGCCCTCCAGCCTGTGTGTAGAAGGCAGGCTGCAGCCCCATAGGCATCCTCCAGGCGCACTGTGCCGTCTCCATGTGACTGAGCTGGGCCCATAAACTCCGAATAAATTGGTTCTGAGGATTTGGTTGTTCTGAAGGGGGATGATGCTGTATTCTCCATGTGTTCTCTGGTCTCCAAAAGACATGGAGATAGACAGACAGTATGATGCTGGACTCTGACATGGAGTTTATCAGGGTTTTCCCTCCTGCAGCAACAGTTGCAGGTCCTTATGCCTTTTTATTGAGCTTGTGTGAATTAATAATGTTAGGTGAAGCTGCCCAAGACCGGGGTGACACTGTCAGTGCCTTAACTTCTCCCCAGTGCCTGCTGATGAGCCTGTGATGTGTTCATTCTCAACTGCTTTATGTTTTTAAGTTGGATGTCGATGGGCAGATAGACTCCTTCCATCTATTCCTGTCACCGAGGCAGGTACACCTCCTTCTGGATATGTTAGCAGCTATTGCTGGACCAGGCAAGTATCCTCGCTGGGTTATACCTGTAATTCTTGGAACTCTTAGGAAAATTACAGGACACAGATGAGCATGTATTATTTTGGGGTGTGTGACATTAAAGTGTATTGTAAGTAGATATCCTGATTACTTTATTAGATTGCATCTTTTATATTGTGTTGTGGTTTGAATTTGCATTTAGATTATTTGTGCCACATTCATTTTAGAAATTGTTTTGGCTTGTATCTTTGGTTGGGTAACATTGTATTTAATATTTCATATAACGGGGAAAAAAACCGTAATTTTTATACACAGTGAGTTACAGATTATTTTTAGGTACTCATTTTCTAGAGGTGAGAGTTTAGATTCTTGGCTACTTGCTTAAAACTGTTGCTTAGTGGGTGAGGGAAATGAGATTACATTTGAAATGTAAATAAAAAAAATCCAATAAAAAATGGTTGGGGTTGGGGATTTAGCTCAGTGGTAGAGCGCTTGCCAAGCGCAAGGCCCTGGGTTCGGTCCCCAGCTTCGAAAAAAAGAAAAAAAAAAATGGTTAAGCTGGGAACTTTATGGTTAGGGAACAAGAATGATGGCCGCACTGGCTGATGGGACTCCCTGAGGCGGGACTGCTGATGAGGGACTATACCCATTTCCCTCATCTTTCCAACATGATTTAATAAAGGTTGTTGATGAGTAGATTGCATACTGAGGATTTAAAGAAGTTATGACTGATTTTTGTGATTCTTTTAAGATTCTTATGAGATTACTTTAAAGAAATACTTTAAAGTAAGAAAATAATTCTTAAAAAAAAACCCCTCAAAACTGCTGCTTAGACCTCCGATTGGTAGAACAGTGATTTTCTGCTAGTGTGGTCAAGTTACCATTGTTATTGGATAAGTGCGGTTTGGGAAAAAAAGGCTTAAGTAACTAACTACAAATTTAATTTTGCTTTCCTTTTATATATTTGTAGAAAATTCTAGCAAAATTGGGCTAGCTAATAAAGACAGGAAAAATCGACCCATGCAGCAGGAAGATGAGTACCGAATTCAGATGGAATTAAACCGTTATTATCTGAGGAAAGATTCCCTCTCTCTGGGCGTGTCTTCAGAGAAGAGCTTCTATGAGACAGAAACAACTCGTACACCTTCTAGCCGTGGTAAGCAGCCCAGGTAGCCAATACTAGACCTGCATTTTCCCTTATGTGGAATTAGACTTGATTTAGCTACTGTGAAATCGCTTGCAGTGGAGAGCAGAAGACCTGCAGGGTGACATTGGTTCTGTCCTGTTGGCACCTGCACAGCAGGAGGCACCGTGCTACCGTTTCTTGATCTTGTAAGCAATGCTGTTCTCCCTAAGGGAGTCGGTGTGTAAAATGTAGACCGACACACACACCGTTTGGGGACACGTGTCATCTCATCAGTGTGCGCTCACCTGAGTGTGTTCCTTAAGTAGAAAGTGTTGCTGGCCTTTCCGTCTTGCTGGTCTAACTGCCTCGCAGTCTGCTTTACATTACGGGGTTTCAGACTGTATGAGCAAGAGTAACAGTCTGCTGGCATGGAAACGTTGACCAAATCAAAAGTTAAAGCCTACTCAGAGAACTTTTAGACCTGAGCTTGATTTGCACGAAGGTCAGACAATCGCTAGAGAGAAGGCACTGAACTGCCAGTAGGGTCCTAAATGTCTCTGTTCCTCATTCTCATCTGGAAAGTAGCCATATTCACAAGGAACCAGAGACTAGCACAGCTACAGAATTTTATTATTTACAGTGTGGTGCTGGAGACCAAACCCAGGGCCCTCTGTAAGCTGATGCCATTTGAAAATCTGAATTTTAACTTCTCAACTGCTGTGTGACAACTAAGTTTGTTGTATTGCTGCGTGCCATAGAATCCCAGAGAACACTCGAGGGGAGGCCTGATCTGTGGCTGCTTGTGTGCAGTTGCATGTTTACCGTGCTCCGAAGCGCCATGCTCAGGCGTGCTCCTCCTGCAGCAGAGGCGCAGGCTGTGTCTCACACACTTGGAAGGAGGTTCCGGAAGTGTGACTAGGCTTCTTGCAGGGCACACTGGGGGAGTGCATCACCAATGACAGTATCATTCTCTCCAGAAGAGGAAGTCTTCTTCTCCATGGCCGACATGGACATGTCTCACAGTCTGTCCTCCCTCCCACCCCTTGGGGACCCACCACACATGGACCTGGAGCTGTCGCTGACTAGTACATACACCAACACACCTGCCGGATCTCCGCTAAGCGCTACTGTGGTAACGTATTATTAATTTCTTCTGATTTGAAAAAGCTGCTTCTAAGCTCCTAGGCTTTATTTATGTATTTAAAAAACCAATCTTTTGTAGCTTCAGCCAACTTGGGGAGAGTTTGCCGACCACAAAGAACAGCCAGTAAGAGGGCCAGCATTCCAGTCTGACTTGGTCCACCCGGCGTCTTTACAAAAAGCTGGTTAGTTTCCACTGGAGGCTTTGAAAATTTAAAGGAGTAGAGTATCTAAAATAATGTATTTTGCCATTTTTCTCTCCTTCCTTTCAGAATAAACATCTGATCTGTCTGTCTGTCTGTCTGTCTACCTACCCACATGTATCTATCTCTGTATCTGTCTCTATCATCTATCTATCTATCTGTCTTTTCATCTACTTCTTTTCCTGTGTCCCTGGGGATTGTACCCAGGACCTTGCACATGGCAAGCCTGAACTGGGTGCTGTCACATTTTGTGTGTGAGTCTTTCATAAGGTTTCTTTTGGCCTAGGACAGTCACAAAGTTTAGGAAGGAAAGAATAGTTGGACAGTGAAAATATTGAAAAATATTTTAAAAGTTACTTATTCATATTCCTTTTGTTTTTGAGATGGGGGTCATGTAGCTCAGGCTGACGAGCTTTGGTCGCAGTTGAACTCGGACCTCCCGCCTTCACCTCCTGAGTTCTAGGTTAGGTGTGCACCACTGTGCCTGTTCTCATTATTTTACACGTTTAAATACATAGACATTATGGGGAAATATACAATATCTTTCACATCATTGCAATTTAAAACTTTCAGTCAACTATCTGATTTGTGTTTGTGTGATATGTGTGCGTTCATGTGTGTTTGTATGTGTATGGTATATGTATTTGTGTGTTTGAGTGCACAGTATGTATGCATGTGCATACACATGTGTAAGCATATTGTGCATGTGTGTTTACATACATGTTTATGTATATTTTGTGTGTGAATGTGTGGGTGTGCTTATGTACACGTGTGTCTGTGCGTGTTTATATTTGCATGCAATACAAGTGCATGTGTCCCATAGAAACTGGACAGTGCCTAGGCAGTGCTCCATCATCATACACTAGCTTGCTCAGTTGATTTTTCATTGTTTTTATATTGTTTAAAAGAGAATTTCAATTTTGATTCTTCATTTCCCTTTCCAGAATTGGGGATTGAACTTAGTACTTTGAGCATGCTGGGCGATTGCTTTACCAGCTTTACCACTCTTGAACCTTATTCTTCAAAATTTAACCGAACTAATTTAACTGAACTAAGCTTAAAGGAGAATTTGGTGTGCAGATTTTGGTTAATCTTGATTTTTTTTCTCACACAGTTTTATAGTACAAAGATGTGTCCACACATTTCTCCTTACTGAGATAGACTCTCGTACTTCAGGGAAAGAATCCTGCATGGCAGAGGCAGCAGGGTAGCAGTCTATTTAAGATGTCTACTGTTACTCTAACTGCTCTGGGCCTACTCTCCTTAAAGCTCAGGTAGCGTCTTGTCATTCTGACTCATAACTCTGTGTGTTTCAGCTCTCCCCTCTAGGTCTGTTTCTGTGGATGAATCCAGGCCTGAGTTTATCTGCAGGTTGGCTCTCGGCATATTCTCGGTGTCTGTGCTTCACATCGATCCTTTGTCTCCAGCGGAAACCTCTCTGACCGTCAATCCACTGACACGCATGGCCATCGACTTCTTCTCTTGTATAGAAAAGATGGACCCAGCGATATTTTCAATGGGAGATTTTAAGGCTTTCCGAGCAGTCTTTGCAGAAGCTTGTTCACACGACCACCTTAGGTGAACTCTCATGATTACTAAAGATACTTCATAAAGAGCCAAATAGGCACTTCTGCACCTGTTCACCTTGTTTCTGCACTGGTTTTCAATGGACGACAGTCCCTGCAGTGGGAGAACAGTCCCTGCAGTGGGAGAACAGTCCCTGCAGTGGGAGAACAGTCCCTGCAGTGGGAGAACAGTCCTGTGTACAGACAGTTGTGAACTGCCAGTTGTGGGTGCTGGGGTTTGAATCTGGATCTTCTGGAATAGCCTGTGCTTGGTTTTAATCGCTGAGCTATCTCCAGCCCCAATACTGTGTATTTTAATATGTATGGGATTTATAGAATGAGTAAAATGAGTGATATTTTATATAATGTCTGGACAAATATAATTTGTTTTTGGTGACGGAATCTCATGATGTAGTCTAGTCTAGCCTCAAACTTTGAGGCAGCCTGAGCCAACTCTGGACCTCCAGCTGTCTTGCTCGCGCCTCCTGAGGTGATGGGTGTGAGCAAATTCACGTGTGCAAGGCTGCTGCTCTGCAGCCGAGCTGCACTCTCAGCCCTGACACTCTACTCTTAGGACCGACCATAGGACTTCTGATACAATTATAAAAAAACAGTTCCCTCCAGTTTCGTTAGAGTTTGAAACAGCTTCTGATAGAAAGTATGACACAGAAACTGAACCCATCAACTGAAGTTTTTAAAATACTAATTTTTTGTTGCTTGGTTTTTTCAGACAGTCTTTTTTTTTTTTTTTTTTTTTGTTCTTTTTTTCGGAGCTGGGGACTGAACCCAGGGCCTTGCGCTTCCTAGGCAAGCGCTCTACCACTGAGCTAAATCTCCAACCCCCAGACAGTCTTAACTGTCAGAAACACTGGTCTGAAACTCATGGTCTTCCTGCCTCGTCTTCCAGACTACTGAGATTTCAGGTGTTCACAACATGCCCAGCTTGAATGATATGGGTTTTTTTGTTTTGTTTTGGTTTTTTTTTTTTTTGATTGTTTTAAGACACCATTTCATACATTTTATAGTTCTGAATTTTTTTTTAAAGATTTGTTTATTTATTTCATGAATGTGAGTACACTGTGGCTGTCTTCAGACACACCAGAAGAGGGCATCAGATCTCATTACAGATGGTTGTGAGTCACCATGTGGTTGCTGGGATTTGAACTCAGGACCTCTGGAAGAGCAGTCAGTGCTCTTAACCACTGAGCCATCCCTCCAGCCCCAGTTCTGAATTTTTTTAGAAGAAGTGATTTTGTTAAGACAGGGTCTTAGCTTGTAACCTTGGCTGGCCAGGAACTTGGTACATACAAGACTGGCCTCAAACTTGTAGAGATCATCTGCCTCTGCCTCCCAAGTGCTGGCACTAAAGGCGTGTGTGTGCTGCAGTTCCTGGCCAGATCTGAGATATTTTACCCACTGCAGCGTAGGCTTGGGTGCGGAAGAGAGAAGGGCACTGCTGGATGGTGCAGGTGTCCTGGGAGGTGTCCCATAGGGAATGGGAAGCTCACGTGCTTTTGTTAGAGTGTGTGTCATATTTATATGATAACCTTATATCACATCATATAGTAATATCTAACATCGTATACTATTAACGTTTGCATGCTTATGCTATCTTTAATTTAGAAGCATGTGGAGACCCTTAAATGCTTCTTTTGTGATAGATTTATAGGTACTGGCATCAAAGTGTCCTATGAGCAGAGACAGAGGTCAGCTTCCCGGCATTTCAGCACCGACATGTCCATTGGGCAAATGGAGTTTTTGGAGTGTCTGTTTCCAACGGATTTTCATTCTGTCCCTCCTCACTACACAGAGGTAAATGCTGGATCCTCTTTGGAATGCGTTTTAGCTTTGTTTTGCTTTTTAAAGGGATCGAATGAACAACAATACTTTTCTTTAAAATGTTCCAAGGTGATGAAGTGTGTTAATGTTTTTTATCTTTGGTGGTGTTGAAACAGATTTTAAACTACTTCAGTTTAAGGTTATTCTACGAAGTTCCTAAGCAGTGAGGCAGACGAGTTTCCTGCTGTTACTTCATTTTGCTTTTCAGAGTATTTTCTTAGGTACTGAATGCTTGAACCCTCGTCTGCATTCAGCAAATGAGGTGCTGAGTTTCACGCAGTTGGCTGCTGGAGTGGGGCTGGCTGTTCTGACTACTGAAAGCCTGTCTCACCCACAGAACTCCTGTGGTCTGCATGGTTGATTTCAGCTTCCTGGCCTGGGTTTATGTGATTGACCTGAGCTTACTGTTCTAGCTGAAACCCGTCTCCATCCTTGTCTTTAAGCTTCTGACGTTCCATTCCAAAGAAGGGACTGATGCCCACCTTCCCATGTGTCTTCAGCTTCATTATAAACACTCTGAGACTAGAGGACCCCAGGTGAGAGACCTCTGTGTGTGTGGCCACACTTCAGATTGTTGTCTAGCCTTTATTTTGTCACAGCTGTAAGTTTTTAACCTAGTTTTACCATTTTGTTAATAATATTGTGCTTTTTATTTTTTAAAAGGGTAATCAAGCAAGACTTAGTTCAGTTCCTCAAAAGGCAGAATTACAAATTAAATTAAACCCGGTGCGTTGCGAGCTGGATATCAGTATTGTGGACAGGTTAAATTCCTTGCTTCAGCCACAGAAACTCACTACAGTGGAGATGATGGCCTCGCACATGTATGCCTCATACAATAAGCATATTAGTTTGGTAAGTGTGCAAAAAGTTGCCCCTAAGCATAATTAATTAAAATGTACCAGGTACCAGACTCAGCCTGGAGAGGAGCTCTAAGAGGAGTGTGTGGGAGCAGGGATGGGCTGTGTCTGGGGGAAGAAGACGACAAACGATTCAAGTCAAATCGTGGGTCCAACCTGTCGGCCTGTGTTCTGCTCAAGATGGCTCCCTAATCAGCTATCTATAGATAGCTTCTTGGCTCTGTAGTCTGCTCAATTGATCGAGACATCTTCTCAGACTGTACTCTCTCTGTTCTGCTCTGCTATAAACAGCTTTTTCTTACTATTCTAAAAAAAACTCTCTGGTTGAGACATCTAGCTTTCTGCTCAAGACCGCTCTCTCTGGTTGAGACAGCTCGCTCCTATAGTAAAATTACTAAATAGTTCTCTGGATAGCTCCTGGGTTTTCTGACCAGAAAAGCTGCTATAAAAAAATTCTTGGATTTTCCAACCAAGTCAGAAATCCTGTTAGAAAAATTCTGAAAGTAATTCTTGGGTTTTCTGATCAAAATCAGAAAGCCAGAAAAGAATGTAAAAGGGCTGCATTTGCTCTCTAAGTGATCCTTGGGGTTGCTCTCTAAGTAATGCTTGGGATTTCTGGCCGAATCCTACAGAAAAATTCTAAAAGGCTCAAAAATACTGTTCTTGAAGAGCTTTGTTCAGAGTTCAGATAACTCAGCTCTTGTTAGAAAATTCTAACCAAGAACTGCTGTCTGCCTTTTGCTAGCTTATCTTGTGTAGACCGAAAGGCCAGTTTGTTAATGTCCACACCAGTTATTTATTCCAGGGTCCCTCTTGACCATCCCACAAATCAGCATTCCATGACCTTAGCCTTGTGACTGAGGAAAACGATAGCAACTACATTTTCTCTCTCTCTCTCTCTCTTTTTTTTTAAAAGAATTATTAATTTTGTGTATGTGAGTAGTTCACTGTTGCTGTCCTCAGACACACCAGCAGAGGGCATCGGATCTCTTTACAGATGGTTGTGAGCCACCATGTGGTTGCTGGGATTTGAACTCAGGACCTCAGGAAGAGCAGTCAGTGTTCTTAACCACTGAGCCATCTCTCCAGCCCCCCTTTTCTCTTTTTAATATTGTAAAAGAATTTAGAGATCTGAGTGCCTTTGTAAACTTAGCTGGGTGGGACCTTGCCTGGGGATTACCGTTCTGACTGTACCTGGACCTAAATTGGCTCTGTTCTTGACTGACCTTGAACTCAGGAATCTACCTGCCTTTGTAAGCATAAATAAGTGGATTCTTGCCTTGCAATTACCACTCCCTAAATCTTTTTTTCTCCTTCCTTAGTGTCTCTCTGTAGGCTGGCTCATAGTACGGCTTTAGATCTGTGAGGCTCCTAATACATTTCATAGTGCATCCTTATATTTTGCATATTTTTCCAACTTGTGTTTAGAGTCCTTTTCCTCAGCCTTAAAGGCCGTCTTGAAGGTCCCAGCGTTTACTATTTTGCTAAGACATTGCTACACCTTCGCCTCCTAAACCATGCTGTCTCCGATTATCATGGACTCATTGGGAGAACGTTCCTCGGAGGAACATGAAAATATGTACATTATTATAGAAATAAACCTTATGCCCACAGCAGCCATCAACATTTGATATTCATGGGGCAGGAACCATGTCATTTTGTCCCTACAAAGAGTATGCTAGACTCAGCAAATACACTTATTGGGGAAATTAATGAGAAAAGTTCTACTGTATTAAATAGACTATACTAGAGCAATATTGTTCATAGTAGTAAAAATTAGACATTTTAAAATTATTTTTATTTAAAAATTGTTTTTTCTCTTTATTTTTTGAGGTAAGTCTTTCCATAGCACTAGCTATACAGGAACTCTCTTTGTAGACCAGGCTGGCCTTGAACTCAGAGATCCTCCTGCCTCTACTCATGAGTGCTGGGATTAAAGGCATGCACACCACTGCCTGCCGGGTTCTTGAACTGTTGCCTTCTCCTCCTCTACCCCGCTATGCATCGATAGCTAGGTCAGTTTTGGTAATTCTACCAAAGACATCTTGTTGCATTTCTAACAGGTACGCTGTGGTATCAGCTGTATGACGACTCCTCAGGAAGGGTTAAGTCAGAAGGAGGATGTCTTCTGAAATAGGATCCCGTTAATTGGCCCAGGTTGGCAGGAACTTGTGTTCCTCCTGCATCAGCCTTTCTAGGAGGAGAATTCCAGGCACGTGGCACTCTGGCTTCCCTCAGAACCTGTTAAATCTGGACAGAAAAGTCAATATGCAGAAGAGGGATGGTTAGGCAAGGAGCTGACAGCAGTGCGGCACAGTGGGGTCAGGTTTGGTTTTTTTTTTTTTTTTTTATAATTTTGAAAATTACTGTAACATACTCATGCAGTTTTATTTTCATTTCATAAACATGAAGAGGTAAGAAGGAAAGCCCAGGCAGCACAGGAGTGCTTTGGAGAGTCGCTTCTGCTGGGGTCTGGAAGGCTCTTGAAACTGCCCTGGGAGTTCGGTGTTTGGAGTACTGTTCTATAGGATCAGGCCCAGTCCCAGGCTGACAGGCAGCCTTAGTGGGAAGAGGTCAGTGCAACAGCGGGTGCCTGCAGTCGCAGCTGCTCCGGGCTGAAGCAGTTTTGCCCTCAGTTCCTGGTGTTGAAGCAGCGGTCCTTACTTTTCACTGCTTCCTGTTGTGGTTCTTTTAAGTTGTGGCCAGTCTCTGGATCTGCTCTTCACCTCGGCTGTGTGGGCATGGCCACATCAGCCTCTGGATTTTCTTAGTTTTGATTTGAGATTTAAGACTGGAGTTGATGTTAGAAAGCCAAACAGGGAAGAGATAGAATAGATTTATGAATAATCCTGGATTCTAACTTCAGAGAAGCAAGGGAACCTGCTAGAACAGGGCAGGCTGGGGAGAAGTCAGTGGAGGACACCACCTTGGATCCCATCCGGGTCGCCATGACAGGGAGCTTTGTGAGAGGGAGGACATGTTATGGAGAATTAGAAATCAACTTTTGTTTGAATGGATGCTTTTGACCATTGCTTATAGTAGTGACTTTAACTGTAGACATTAGGTCTGGTTCTTCCTTCCAGCCTCATTCTCCCAGAAATAAGACTCAGACTCAATATATTTACTAATGGCCTTGACCATATAGGTGCATTCTTCTCTGACTAGATTATAATATAAAATAACCCATATATTCTAACCTATATTCTGCCACCTGGCTAGTTACCTGTGCCCGGGGACCATGTGTCCATCTCACCACATCTTCCCGGCTGGATCCTCCTCCCCTGGCTCTGTCTGCCTTCTGCCTCCTGTATGTCCCACCTCCTACTTTCTGCCTAAACCATAGGTCATCAGTTTTATTATTGAGAGGTGTCGTGTCCATATAGGTATAGGATACTCTATATTCAGCCTTATTGGATTGGTTAATAGGCTAGTTTGTTCCTTTCTTTCCTTGTACTTTTTGGTGAGATATGGTTTGTTCTGGGTGCTGTGGCATGTGGGGAGTGGTGCTGGTGCACACTGGAAAGCTGAGCATTCCTCATCCTGTTTCAGCACAAGGCTTTCACGGAAGTGTTCCTAGATGACTCGCACAGTCCTGCAAACCGGAGGCTGTCAGTACAAGTTGCCACCCCAGCACTGCACCTCTCTGTTCGCTTCCCTATTCCCGATCTTCGATCAGACCAGGAGAGAGGACCCTGGTTTAAGAAGTCTCTGCAGAAGGAGACCCTTCATTTAGACTTCACAGATCTGGAGTGTCAGACGGAGTGTGTGGGAGGATCCACCCCAGAGCAAACCAAACTGGAGCTGACTTTCCGAGAGCTGTCTGGTAAGACCGAGCGCACTGTCCAGTGTGTGTTCCCAGAGCAGCCTACATTAGAACGCTGCTCCTGACAGCACCTAAAATGGCAAAATGGGGACACAGAGAATAGAGCAATAGCCTTCCCCCCAGAATTGTGTGGAGAGTTTAAAAAAAAAAGACAGCAAGGCAGCGACTGATTTGCTTTGGTGACTGCCATTCTCATCTTCTGTAGGAACGAGAGCATTAGCCTTTTCTGTCGTCACAGACCACTTACTGTGTGCGATAGAGGCATGTAGCCTGAGTCTCTGCTGGGTCCTGTACATGCAGGTCACAGACATGCTGTCCTTTCCTTTCTCTGTCATTGCCCACTGTGACTGAAGAGGATGTCTCTCCCTAGCTCACAGTGCTGAGGGCAAATCTGACACCTGAGTCCTCGGTCACCACACTAACTCCCTTCTGGGGACATCATGGTAAAGCATGGCATAGACTAACCTGCAGGTTGGTCAGCAGAGTGGGTGAAAAGTCTGCCCCTTTGGCTCCTGCCTCTGCCACCAGTTCCCCTTGCCCGTTCTGATCTCTGAGTTTGACAAGTTTCTGTTGATCCTTAAGTGGGCATTTGCCTGCCACATCCAGGAGCAGATGTTTACAGGCCTTCTGCTGCTCCTCCTCGCTGTGACTGTAGCTTTCTGGTTTAGAAGGGGGTTGTGAAGGTTATTCAGGGAGAAACCAGTGTGGTAGGTACATGCATATACGAGGTACCCGCCAAAGTGTGCTTACTCTATGTTTATGTTTTCAGTGCTCAGTTAGCCGCATAGGCTTTTCTCTATCTCTTCTGCCACACTGGAGACTGGCTTCAGGGTCGTACATGCTGGACAATTGCTCTGCCTCTGACTTACAGCTCTAAGCTATGAACTTTTCTTCTGGGAAGAAATAACTGGGGCTAGAGAGATGGCTGAGTGGTTAAGAGGACTTGCTATAAAACCTCAAAGACCCAAGTCCAGATACCAACACCTGCATAACATGCTGGGTGTGGTCTCACATGTCCGAAAGTGGGTGGAAGGTGTCCTTGGGACTTGGCGCCTGCCAACTTAGTCGAAAAAGTTCATACTCCTGCCTCAAAGGAATAAGATGCTGAGAAAGAGTTTACCTGATTCCTCAAGTACACACAAGAAATAGTTACCAGTACTCAGTAGGTGGTGATTGGACATGTTTGCTATAATTATGTGTCGTACATATGAAATACTAGTGAGGATTTTGTTTGAATAAGAACTGGCATATTTATTTGCACGTCATGCCTAGCACAGGTCACGTTAAAGTAGGAACGAATGAGTGGGTACTGCAGAGGTCTGAATGGTGAGGTCCTCAGCGTTCGAGAAGCACATTGCTGTAAACCATCTCGGTTCTGTAGGGTCATTCCAGGAGGAGAAGGGAGGGCCGTCTGTCAAGTTTTTCCATGTGTGTGGTGGAGTCGACGGAGATACAGCGTCCTCAGATGACTTTGACTGGCCTCGGTAAGCAAGTGCGGGGCGTGTGGGATTGTCAAAAAGTCCGTCCGTCCATCCTTCCTTCCTTCCTTCCTTTATTGTGTTATGTGCCGTGAAGTCTTTATGGGCTTTATGTTTATAGTTCAGTCTAATCAAATTGACATTTAATCAGTGTTCACTGTGTAAACTTGCTTATTCTTAGTCCTTGACTTTTCAAATTATCTTTGCAATCAGAATGGTACTGAAAATAAATCCACCAGCCATGCATTCCATTTTGGAGAGAATAGCAGCAGAGGAAGAGGAAGAGAATGATGGTCACTACCAGGAGGAGGAGGAAGGAGGAGCTCACTCCCTGAAAGATGTCTGCGACCTGAGGCGGCCAGCCCCATCTCCCTTTTCCTCTCGCAGAGTAATGTTTGAGAATGAGCAGGTAAAAAGTGTGGCGAGCACTGCAGGGTGGTTATCCTGATTGGCCATGGAGAATGCTTCCCTGCTTCCTCTGCCCTCCCCTTCCCTCCTTTTCTCTCTGTGTCTCGGGTTAGTTTCGAACTTGTGACCCTCTTGCTTTCACTTCCAAGTTGTGCGATTACAGCTTGTGCACTACACTCGGCTAGTTCTTTAGTTTTGAAAGACCACTATAATCCTGACACTTGGGAAGTGGAGGCAGGAGGATTGCAAGTTTGAGACCAGATTGGGAGATATTACGAAGACCCTCCCGTACAAAGAACGGAACAATAAGATCACCAGCAGCAAGAACTCCCAAGTAGCAATAGCAACAACATAAATATCCGTGTGTTTTTTATACTTCTTTGTAACTCTTGGTATCTGTTCTTCCTGATGTATATTCTCCCTAGTTAAAGGTCATGTTTTATTTATTTGCTCACATAGTAAATGTTATAGTAATTTTAAAAATGCTGCTACTATTTTAAACTATTCTTTGATGTGCTTTCTCACATTACACTGTTCTGTTTCAGATGGTGATGCCAGGAGACCCTGTGGAGATGACGGAGTTCCAGGATAAAGCCATCAGCAGCTCACACTATGTGCTGGAACTTCTGCTGCCCAACGTTCACCTGACCCTGCCCAACAAAAGCTTCTATGAGAAGCTGTACAACAGGTGAGTGCGAGCCACCCGACTGCTACAAGCACTCCAGCTTCCAGTCTCTTGCTTTCATACGATTTTGCACGCTGCTGATGTTGTCCGTGGAGCTGAGTGTCCCAGCCTGTGTCAGAAACGCCTCCTAAACGTCCATGACAACAACAGGAATGATTCGTGAATTACTGTACTAGTGTGTAACTTCAAGATTGGGCGATACCTGTTTTCTCTTTATGTATGTTCTCTTGTGTGGCGGGTGTGTGAAATGCTTACCTCACCAGCCTGTATGCTGCCTGTCGGCTGTGTCAGCAAACTGCCAGGTACTGAGAAGTGCTGTGTTTCAATGACTTGAAGAGCATTAGGAGAGTTGAATAGCAGGCCAACAGGCACTGGCTAGGTTTCTCAGGTTTTTTGTAACAAAAAATTGTAATTTATTGTGTTTAAGTACTCCAACACATCTACCTAAGAAATAGGGTGAGATGGAATTTTGGGTCACAGACTGATGTGTGTGGATACTTTCCTTAGCCTCTGTCACCTCAGTTTGTACGTCTGTAAATGGAGATGGTACTGGGGCTTACCCAGCAAGGCCTCTTGGAGGATGAAATTGTGTCAGCATCAGGCCTAGAGTGAGCTCTTGAGCAGCCTCGGGGAGGGAGGGAGGGAGGGGGGGGGGGAGGGAGGAGTGCTTACTTAGTCTCACTGTCTCCAGCTGCAGCCCAGTTCTCCTCCCCTTGTCCTCAGAGATGATGCTTCTGCAGTGGATTTGTTTGGTGCCTGGTAGCCCTTAGGGCTAAGTCTTAGGGTCTCCGGGTCTCCCCATAGACCCGTGCTTGTGAGTCTTAGGTCGGGTACCAAGGTCCACTTCAGTTCAGTAGTCTGGACAAGATTTCACATACCAGGCCATTGAAAAATAGAAAGAAAGTGGTAGCAAGTTAAGGACGGTTTTTGTTTTGTTTTTAAACTATTTATTTATTTTATTTAGATTTAGAGTGTGTATGTGTATGTATGTTTGTGTGTGTTTGTATTTGTGTATTTATATTGTATTTGTATGTTTGTATATGTTTGCATTTGTGTGTCTTTGGGAGCTGAGTCTAGTCTTGAACACCAGCTTTTCTTCTGCTTGTCAGTGTGACTCTGGGGAAATCACTTAAGCTTTAAGTGGTGGCTTCTTTTTTTTTTTTTTCTTTTTTTTTTTTTTTGGAGCTGGGGACCAACCCAGGGCCTTCGCTTTCAGGCAAGCGCTCTACCGCTGAGCTAAATCCCCAACCGGCTAGTGGTGGCTTCTTCATGGGTAAATTGGGGTACTGTCCTATGGGGACTGGTGGGAAGGGTCTGCTAAGACTGTCCCTAGAGCAGTTTGCCAAGTGAGAGCTGAAAGCTGTTGAGCACTTGAGCAGTCTTCCTACCATATCTGGGAGTGCTTGTTGTTCTGTTGTTTGTTTGTTTGTTTTTAAGATTTATTTATTTTCTTTATATGTGCACACTGTAGCTGTCTTCAGACACACCAGAAGAGGGCATCAAATCCCATTACAGATGGTTGTGAGCCACCATGTGGTTGCTGGGATTTGAACTCAGGACCTCTGGAAGAGCAGTCAGTGTTCTTAACCACTGAGCCATCTCTCCAGCCTCTGTTGTTTGTTTTTTAAAAGAAGGTCTCACTGTGCAGCCCTGACTGGTCTGGAACTTGCTGTGTAGACCAGGCTGGCCCAAGATTGCTTCTGCCTCTTAGAATTGAAGACATGCTTCATTACACCTCACTGAGTTTTAGTCAGCTTCCACCTTTAAAGTGTCCTTAGTGGGTGTGATTAGGGCTTTGTGTGTGTGACACAGGCGACACTAGGTGAGTGTCTGATCAGGTGTGCGGTCTCAGTCCTTTCTCTGCTCTTGCTCCGGCTCAGCTGTGTTCCCGCTGAAAGCCCAGAGCTGCTGTTTTAAAGCCGCTTCACAGCGTCGGTTTCCATTTCTGCTTGAAATCTGAGCTCACTTAGGATCCCGGAAAGGGGGTTCTCCGTCCGTCTGTCTCCACTTACGAGCTTCCCGTTCGTCTTGTGCTTTGTGTCTCTAGGATCTTTAATGACTTGCTTCTTTGGGAGCCCACAGCTCCTTCACCAGTGGAGACACTTGAAAACGTTTCCTATGGCATCGGGCTCTCGGTGGCCAGTCAGCTGATAAACACCTTCAGCAAAGATAGCTTCAGTCCCTTCAAGTCCGCGGCTCCCTATGGTAATGCATTTTACATTGGTTCTGATATAAGCCCCTTAAGTCTGATGTCTCCTCTTCCTATGCTCTACTTTCCTTGGGAATGTCTATGACTTCCCCACATCTGGGTCTATTCTGACGAGAACTGTGCTGCTCAAATGTGGAATCTCTGGTGTGATCATCACGTACATGTTTGAAATTCCCTTGGAGGCCTGTGTCCCTCATGGTTCTGTCCTGTGTGAAAATGCAAAGTGCTGTTGTGGTCATTGTAAAGTGCTGTCTTGCGTAGCTGTCAGGACCTGTAATAGTAGATCTTTTCCCTGCGTAGATGAAGACAGTGGATCTGAAGAAGAGACTTTGCAGTATTTTTCTGCTGTTGATCCCAACTATCGTTCCCGTAGGAAAAAAAAGTTGGACTCTCAGAACAAGAACTCTCAGAGCTTCCTCTCGGTGCTTCTGAGTATCAATCATGGACTAATGGCAGTGTTCACCGATGTAAAGGTAGGCTGCGCACTCTCCTATAATGAAGTGGGTGAAGGTGGGCTAGTGTGGGGGATGGACGCAGTGGTCCAGGATGGCAGAGACTGCAGCTGCTCTGGGAGCTCCTTTCTTTGCTCATCTAAGGCTGTATGGCCTCCCTGTAGAAAGCACGAGCTAATTTTGCCAGTGAGGGCAGTAGTTGTAACTTTTATCTTTCTCATTTTAAAAGAGGGTGAAGCACAGGTATTTGTTACAGAAGACTTACATAGCACACACATTATGCAGTGCTTTGCCTCACTGATCGGTGGCTCAGGAATCAGACTGCCTTATGTGGCGTGGAAGGTTTCCTGAGTTAGATTCAGAGTGAGCATGCTGAGACACATTCTCTCTGCATTTAAATAACGGTTGATGGGCCCTGAAGCTCAGCGACTAAGAGCTCACCTACTATGTGCAACTACTGTGTGCTTTAGGTTCTATCTCCAGTACTAAAATTGAACAAAAGAAACAAAAAGTGACTTATGTCCCCTCCCCCTTCCCCTCACCCGGCTGTTTTTTTAGCAAGATAACGGAGATCTGATGGAGAATAAACATGGTGAATTCTGGCTAGAATTCCACACGGGCTCCTTCTTCTGCGTGACAAAGTACGAGGGTTTCGATGACAAGCACTACATCTGCTTGCACTCCAGCAGCCTCAGGCTGTACCACAAAGGTAGGGTAATTGTGCTTTTTCTTTCTTCTGTTTGGCGAGTGAACTTCCTGTTTGATGCAGTCTTGAGAATACAACTTTGATGTAAGTTGTATTCTCTTGGGAGTTCTGGTTTTGTGGCCAAAATCATACTTAAATATTAAAACTTTTTTGTTTGTCTTGAGACAAGGTCTCACTGTGTAGCCAACACTGGCCTTGAGCTTGAGATTCTCCTGCCTCAGCCTCCCGAGTTCTAGGATTGTAAGTACGCACTACCCCACCTGACTGAAAATTTTGAGTAGTTGTCTGAATTACTCTGAATAGACACAAAGAGAGAAAAAGCTTATTTTCCTAGCATTTTAGAATCTTAGTTTTTTTCCGGTGAGTTTTTGCCTCAGTCATACCAACACGGACAAAGAGAAGTAGGTTGTTGCTGCTAAGCTGGCTTTTTCCCCTGTGCCACTGGAACTGTGCCAGTGTCTGTGGGGATCTCTGCAAATGCACCACCAGCAGAGAAAGTTTAGTTCAACACAAATCAGTAGCCAGTGTGCTTCAAACCGCAGAGTCTGACACTGGGCAGTTTATTTGAGGCAGATTTCAGTATGGCATAATTTGGAACAGTCTCCTGCTGTAACACAGCCCTGTGTGCACAGTGAGGCATAGTTATATTGAAACCCTTCTCAAAGTCCATGTCATTTCTTCTGTGAAGATGGCATGTATAGATAGACTACATGTGTCATCTTAAGGGCCTGAACAGGATCTGGCATGGTCTCAGTCATACAGAGAGTGCAGAGTTTACCCACCTCCAGTCCTCTTTGTAAGAGTCTGGGGTGCCAGGTATGACCTGGCCTAACAGGTAGCATAGGAGTCACCAGACTGATTAACTGACTCCGTTCCTAGCCTCCTGGGCAGAAAACAGGTTATATATCTCTTCCTTTGAAGAGACAATCCTGTATGTTTAATGTTCCTGCTTTCCTAGTGGTTGTCTATGAGCACTAGGCCCTCTGTGCCCCCAACCAGGTTCAAAGGAATATAGGCTTGTCCTGGAAATTATGTCAGAAATGCTCTAAATCGCAGACGTCTCTGATAGTGAGCTGCCACAGTGGACATTCTGTGCCTGACCTCTTGAGATTGGGGCAAGAGCATCAATTGGATCAAGAGCACAGGTGAACCAGAACCGTGCATGAGTGACCTTGAACCTGTTGTCTGAGGAGCACACAGTGCAATGAGTCATGTCCAGAACTGTGCTCTCTCCCTAGTATCTCATTTAATGTATGTGAACATTCCCTACAAAATCCCATCTGCTTCTGCTTCTGAACATTTTGGGTAAAGCATAATCAGTCTGTTCAGAGAGTCCTGTTGTGAGTTGTCAAAGTCAAAACAGTTGTGGAACTAATTGCAAGTGATCATTTTGTTGGTGTTTTTATCTCAACGTGTATCTAGGCATAGTAGATGGAGCCATTCTCCCTACAGAGACACGATTGCCCTGTTCAACGCGCCCACATTGGTTGGAACCTACAATTTATTCCTCTGAAGAAGATGGCCTCAGCCGAGCTGCCTCAGATGGTGTTGGGGGAGACAACTTGAATATGCTCTCTGTCGCAGTGAAGATACTGTCGGATAAATCAGAGTCCAACACGAAGGTGCGTGCCTTACACTGCTACCTACGCTTACTGGTTTGCTTGCTCCCCATTGGTGATTGTATCAGTGCCCACACCTATGTTTTCTTGGGAAGACTTGAGTTGGGGATTCTGTGGATTAACGTGGTTCTTTGTGTTGTCCTGTGGTGCAGGAGTTCCTTGTGGCTGTGGGGCTGAAAGGAGCCACTCTACAGCACAGGGTGCTGCCCGCTGGACTCAGTTGGCATGAGCAGGTAAGAGCTGTCACCTGTGTCATGTCCTTTTTTTTTTTTTGGTTCTTTTTTTCGGAGTTGGGGATCGAACCCAGGGCCTTGCACTTCCTAGGCAAGCGCTCTACCACTGAGCTAAATCCCCAACCCATCATGTCCTTTTAATAGCATTTACAAGTCACGACGCCCAGAAGGCAGGTGACTCTTTACTCAAAGTGCTGTCCTGATAGCTTCTCAGTGTCAGCATTGTTAGATCAGTCAAGAAAAGGAGTGCCTGTGGAATGCCAAGCCTGGAGGAGCAGCCAGTGGTACTGAGTGCTGAAAATCAGCAGCTCTTTTTTTTTTTTTTTTTTTTTTAAGATTTATTTATTATATACACTGTAGTTGTTTTCAGATACACCAAAGAAAGCAATAGATCTCATTACAGATGGTTGTGAACCACCATGTGGTTGCTGGGAATTGAACTCAGGACCTCTAGGAAGAGCAGTCAGTGCTCTTAACCACTGAGCCATCTCTCCAGCCCAATCAGCAGCTCTTTAAAGGCCACCATGTCTGCAGGCTAGTAGTGTGGCTTTGCCCAGGTCATTTCATCAGCATTTTTGCAATTAGTATCCAGTTGAGTCCTCCATATAGAGTAGAGTTAGGGTTCAAAATATTCTCTTTTTGTCGACCGCCTACCTCTCTACTTATTTTTTCTATGCTTGAGACTAAACCCAGGGCCTCACACATGCCAAGTGTTCTACTGCCCATGATAATACAAAATACAAAGCCTTAGGAGCTGGAGAGATGGTTCAGCAGTTAAAGAGCACTGACTGCTCTTCCAGAGGTCCTGAGTTCAAATCCCAGCAACCACCTGGTGGCTCACAACCATCTGTAATGAGATCTGTTCTCTTTTGATGTGTCTGAAGACAGCTACAGTGTACTTATATATAATAAATAGATAATACAAAGCCTTGCACTGGACCCCAGCAGCACAAAAATGCAGCAGACGTCCAGGACATAGAGATAAGGAAGCTGAGGATTTCCCTGAAGTTCCTATTTCCTTAACTCTACTTCCTGCGGAAACCAGAGTTTTGAAAAGTCATCTTCAACAAAGTTCCTTCCAAGAATTGTTTTGAACAATATGTCAATTGTATTATTATGCATAGTTTTAATTTAATAATATTAATTTCATTAGATAAGGCTTTCTCCCATCCGGGCACTAAGTACCAGCCAGTCCAGCCCTGTTTAGCTTCCAAAACTGGAGTAGATTGAGTGTTTAAAGTGGCATAAGATGGGTGTCTAAGGTGTCTGGCTTCAGTTACTGGGTGTGACTCTTCATTCCAACTTAGCAAGTACCTTAGCCTTGTAATTTGTGTTACTTCTGGGGCACAACGTCAGGCTGTGGTGAGCACACACAGTAAGACATCAGGCTGTGGTGAGCACACACAGTAAGACATCAGGCTGTGGTGAGCACACACAGTAAGACATCAGGCTGTGGTGAGCACACACACAGTAAGACGTTTGCTATAAGTAGGTCAGTGCATCTCTCCTCTTCCTCAACATCCCTGTCATGCACACACTTTCAAAATGAACTCCTTCAGAATGACAGTGTTTTCTCATAGCACCCTAAGTCACTCTGTTCCATACTTGTTAAATGTATTCTACCAAAATGTTATTTCTTGTAAAGCAGGTATTATGTTTTTGTGATTGTAGATTTTAAACTTCTTGAATATTGCTGATGAACCTGTCTTGGGATATAACCCTCCAACTTCATTTACAACCTTCCACGTCCATCTTTGGAGCTGTGCCCTTGACTACAGGTGAGACCAGGACAGTTTTATTGATAGCACTGATTTTAGAACCACCAAGCTAGGTTCATTTCTCGGGATCCATATCACCAAAGAGAAGAACCAACTGCCCCAGTTTGTCCTTTGGCTTCCACACACACACCACACAGCCACACACACATATGTAAGTAAATAAAGTGTAATAAAAATTAACACATTGATTTTTGGATAAATAATTCTACCTGCTGTGGGGTCGCACTGTAGCTCCAATACTTATCAGGCTCAGGTAAGAAGACTGAAGATCTGAAGCCAGTCTGGGCCCCATAGTGAAATCCTGTCACAAAAAACCAGAATCCTAACAGGACAAAACAGAGCCCTCCAGCAATCCCATAATTGTCTAGCTGAGTTGGTCGTGTGTTCGGAAGTGCTGCAGCAGGCTGGTAACCTGTTGCTTGTGTTTGCTACCAGGCCCCTTCACCTGCCCATCCGATCCCTTCTCACTGTTGAGACGTTCAGCATCTCTAGCAGCGTCGCCTTGGACAAATCTTCCTCCACTCTCAGGTACCTGTGACTCACCCTGCAGCGGCTGCTATTCAAACATATCAGCTGGAGATGGGGCTCCCTTACCCAAACTGACTTAGTCATGCTTCCTCAGGGCTCCTTCCTCAGGGCTGTGCTCCTCTGCTCCTCTTGCTGTCCATTTCCACTTTAGGGGAGGACTTTACCCCTAGACTCTCAGGTGGCTGTTTAGGCCCTTTGATTGCTTTCCTAGTACCAGACGTGTGTTATCTCTGAAATGGAAACCTTTAGACAGGGTTCTCAGAAGCCTAAATGACCGTGCTTTGGCACCTCCATGTCTTTTGGGCTACACAGGTTTACAGGTGAGGCACTGAGCGCGGTGTGGTGAGGTGCTGATGGCGCTGTGCTAGTCCTTGGAGCTCAGTTTTGCAGATGCTGTTTCTTCTCTTTCCCAGAATCATCATGGACGAGGCTGCTTTACACCTGTCGGACAAGTGTAACACCGTCGCTATAAACCTGAGCAGAGGTGAGGTCAAGGCAAACTTGGGTCTATTACTGTTGCTGGAATGTGGGAATGCAGTAAAGTAGTTTTAGTAGGGAGTTGCTTTGGAAAGGTGGGCTCTTCCTAGGGAACTTTTAACAGATGCTGAAATGTGAAATGTTTGCAATAACTTCAGGTTTCAGTTTGAGGTCGCAATGTGCTAATGGTGTTAGCTGTGTGTTTCTATACAGTCTAAATATCTATTTAATATTTAGTCATCTGTTGTAGCTAAAATTACGTGAGGTGTCAGATGAAGTCAGTGGGTCCAGCCTGGCTGTACCTCTCACACTACCAGTCCTGTGTGAGGGCCAGGCATGGACTTTAACAAAGGTTAAGTTTTGATTGGATAAGCAGTTTAAAAAACACTACAGTAAATATTGTATTAAATCTTAGATTATGTTCGTGTGATGGACATGGGACTTTTAGAGCTGACCATAACCGCAGTAAAATCAGATTCTGATGGAGAACAGGTCAGTTGTAATAAGTGGAAATTTTTATTAATCCTATTTGGAAACTAGAATTAAGTACTTTTATGTGACAAGACGAATGAGTGTATATTTTATTTTAGATTTATTTTCTCTGTGTGAATGCTTTGCCTACATGTATGTATGTGCACCACATGTGTGCCTGCTACCTACAACTGTCAGAAGAGGGCATCAGACAGACCCTGGAACTGGAGTTACCAACAGTTGTGAGCCATTGTGTGGCTGCTGGGAATTGTCTGGGCCTTTGTAGGAGCATCAAGTACTCATAATGTCTGACTTATATCTCCAGCCCATGAATATATATTTTAGTTCCTGTGACCCTGTAGAGGACTTGGTAACTCTTGTCTAAAACAAGTATTTGTCCTTTTCTCCCTGTGCCCTGCCCAGACTGAGCCCCGCTTTGAGTTGCACTGCTCCAGTGACGTGGTCCACATCAGAACATGCTCAGACTCGTGCGCGGCGCTGATGAATCTCATTCAGTATGTCGCAAGTTACGGGGACTTACATGCACCTCACAAAGCGGAGATGAAGCCTGGAGTCCCACAGCGAAAGCCCAAGGTACAGGGAAGGCACCCATCCCACTGGACGTCATTCAGTGGCAGTACTGAGTGTCTGCAGGGCGGTTCCCCAGTCACCTCTCTATGAGGCCGTTCTACTGCTCGTTCTTTGTTTTAGAACATTAATCTCAGCCGACATAATCCTTTTTTCGGATCTTGATTATTTTCATCTGTTCTTAGGGAAGAAAACAAGCTGTGGCAGAATGTTGCCAGCAGCTAGAGGGTAGACACTGCTGTCAGCAGGAAGACTGCCTTCTACAGTAGAGTCTTCCCTGTTCTCTGTGTACTCTACTCAGCTTCTTCTGTGGAGCTGCCTCTCCCTCCATTGCAGCCCAGTGAGGGGAGGCTGCAGGTTATCACCAGTGCTCACAGCCGGACTGCTGGGGTGTTTCCCTTGTTAGCAGGACAAACAGCAGGTGTCCCTGTTTCAGTTTCAGGGTCACTGCTTGCTTATGATCAGTATCCCCTTTCTAATGTCCTGTGCCCAACTTGAATGGTGCCACATTGATTTTGGTGATTTTATTTGCAGTGCTGTTCTTTACAGTTTTTTCTGTGAGCAGAACCCTCAGTCTCCTCAGAGTTCTGTTAGCAAGGATCTGGCTAGCATTGTGAGCCTCGATAGGTCAACCTGTTCTCCTTTCTCTTCCTCCTGCTTCCATGTAGTGAGGTGACCGAAGACACCCCTCTACTACCTGCTGTTACAGATATTTTCCAGTTTATGAAGACATTTTCAGCTTGTATCTTTCCATTTCTGAGCCATGCTCACATTTGGGGAGCACTGCCTGGGTTTAATGGATCTACGGTTATGGACTAATGGTGACGTGGTGGAGCAGGGCCTTGTGCATCCCCGTTCAGATTCCCTCCTGTTTATGTTCCCCACTGCACTCAGGAGTCCAGGAGCGGAGGCCCTGACCTACAGGGGCAGCAGGAGGATTTGAGTGGATTTTCTCAGGGATCCCTGGCTGCACAGCAGGGTTTTAAGCATCCCGCACCCCTGCAGGACCTTGGCTGTCTGTCTGCTCCTGAGCTGCACTTGTGTGTATTGGATGTGCTGGCAGTGGGGTGATAATGGTGCACTAAAAGCTCACTGCTGGGCAGAAGGTAAACCTCAAGTGTGGACTGCTCCTGTGGTCTGCAGTGGGGTGGTCACAGGCAGCTCTCCTGCCCTCTGCTCTACTCCCCTGCCGTGTACTCAGTGGCTTCCCCATCTCCTCTGAAAAGAATATTCCTAGATGGTGTCTTAGTTAGGGTTTCCCTGCTGTGAAGGGACACCATGACCGTGGCAAGTCTTATAAAGGAAAATGTTTAACTGGGTCTGGCTTACAGGTTCTGCAGTTTAGTCCCTTATCATCATGGTAGGAAGCATGGCAGTGTAGGCAGACATGGTGCTGGAGGAGTTGACAGTTTGACATCTTTTTTTCCTAACTTATTTTTATATAACATTCATTGGTGTTTTGCCTGCTCGTGCTATCTGTGTGAGCGTGTCAGAAGTTCTGGAACTGGAGTGACAGACTGCTGTGAGCTGCCATGTGGTTGCTGGGAATTGAACCCAGGTCCTCTAGAACAGTCAGGGCTCCTAACTGCTGAGCCAACTCTCCAGCCCTGTTTTCTAGACCTTGATCCAAAGGCAGCAGCAGGAGACGACATGGCACACCCTCCAACGAGGCCACGCCTCCTAATAGCACCATTCCTGAAGGGCTTGCATTCAAACATGGGAGTCTGTAGGGGCCATACCTACGCAAACCGCCACAGACAGGTTTTGTTTTGTTTGAGAAATGTCTTACTTTTCCCCCCAGGCTGGCTTTGTTTACCTGGATCCCTGTGGTCCTCTTGCCGCAGACTGGAGTGTGGTCGGCTTCACCTATGTCTAACTGTGTTTTTGGTTACAGGTGGATCCCAGCACTCGGTCACCCTCACGTGGTCCAGTGCTTCCTGAAGCAGAGCAGCAGCTTTTACGGGACCTGATGAGGGACGCCATGGAGGAGGCGGATCTGCAGCAGGCCTCTGCCCCTGTTGGGCCGCAGGCTAATGGTGAGGGCCTTTCCTGGGGCACTTAGGGTAGCACATGTCACATTATTAGTGCTCTCATACCATTTCCAGGAAGGAACTCAGTGAAGACTCATCTGGGTCTGTGGATAC
The DNA here is from genome assembly GCF_011064425.1 of Rattus rattus. Lineage (NCBI taxonomy): Eukaryota > Metazoa > Chordata > Mammalia > Rodentia > Muridae > Rattus > Rattus rattus. The sequence continues at coordinate 123,295,274 of NC_046160.1, read as the reverse complement.
ACACTAGCTCATGTCTACTGTCCCCAGGAAGAACCATCCATCAGGAGATGGACACTACTGTGGAGGGATTGAGAAATGACACAAAAGGGCCTCCAGATGTGGATTTGAAGTCTCAGGAGTCTAGCGAAAGCAGGCTAGCTGGCCGTGAAGGGGGTGCACCGTGGCAAGGTCATGGGTTTTTTCTGTAGTAGAGTACAGGGGAAGGTGTGTGCGATGTGTACATGCCTGTCTATCTCAGGAAAGTCGGAAAAGCACGGAAGGACCAGATGAGTGAGGAGCTTTGAGAGCCGCATGGAAGCACGCAGATGTCTAAAGCGTCCTATCCGTTCTTCTCATAGGGTGAACATAGTTTTTCTATGTTTCGTTTTGAGATAGGGTCTTTTTAATATGTAAACCCTGGCTGTCCTGGGACTTAGTAAGTGGATCCGGCTGACCTGGAGCTCTGAGACCTCCCGCCTCCACCTCCTGAGTGCTGGAATTAGACACATGTACTGCAGTGCCTGGAGGGAACCTTGTTAGTCCTAAATTCTCTGAACCTTAATTTTCAAATTCTACTTGATGGAGCTGGAAATGGTGGTATGCACCTATGAACCCAGTGTGCGGGAGAGAGAGGTAGTGTCAGGAACTCACGGACAGCTCTGGCTGTGTATAGTGAGTGTAAGGCCAGTCTGTGCTGAGCACATCTGAGAAGGTCCATGATTATAAAGCACTTTGCATTAAATGTTCCATTCATTGAATTTAGGGTAGATTTTAAGTAAGGATATGAACTAAGCTTCCAGCTTCCTGTGTACATTCTAGCAGCTGTGGCTAGTAGGAAGGGACCCTGCTTGTATATTATAGACGAGTTTTCAGTAAGGACTGGACAGTGAGGGAGCCTGGCAGGCCAGGGCTGTTGGCAGTGCTCATCTCGGAGTCTTGGGGCCAAAGCACCAACTTACGCATTTTTGTGTTCTTCCTCCTCCCCTGTCAGTATTTGATTGAATGAATAGAGAGAATGGATGACTCTAGTAAGTAGTATAAATTGTCCCAATACAGATTTGTCTTCTGTGAATTTCATTTTAAAAGCTTCATGGGAACAACTGTCTCCATGGTTTCTGGAACCCAGAAATCAGCTCGGCCTTCCCTAAGCAGAGTCCTGGAGTTTGTGTTTGGGTGAGGGACTGCTACCTGTAATCTTTTTTTTTTTTTTTTTTTTTGTTCTTTTTGCAGAGCTGGGGACGAACCCAGGGCCTTGCGCTTCCTAGGCAGCGCTCTACCACTGAGCTAAATCCCAACCCCGCTACCTGTAATCTTTTTTCTTTCCCTTTGCAATTTTGCCCAAGGAGTTTCCAAGATTGAACTCTATGGACACTTTTCAGTTTCTTCCACCTGCAAGACAGAATCCTGGCCAAGTCAAATGCCAGTTAGTGGGAGCCGACCGTGGTTGGATGCTGAGCTTGTCTTGCACAGAGTAGCTGGGAAGGGGCTGTGCCCTTGTGACACTGTCATTTATTTTCCGAGTAGAGAACTTGAACTTGTCTACCAGTCACTTGTTTGCTATTGCGGTATTTCTACATCTTGCCGAGGTGTTTGGGGGAGTTAGTTCAGCCGTCCCTAAGTCCCAGCTTCTCAGAGCCGTGGTAAGGAGTAGAGAGATGGGTTGTTATAAGAAGTGTGTAAGGTGACATGGGTGAGAGAGCGCTCATGTATGGTGTCGGTGTCTCCGAGAGGGTCAGATGTTTCTGTCTTGCCGTCTAGGTGTCCTGGATGAAAAGTCTCACACTCGGGAGCCGTGCTGCTCAGACCTCTTCCTATTCCCAGACGAGAGTGGGAATGCGTCCCAGGAGTCCAGCCCTGCCTACCCACCGCTTACTCCACATTTAATCGGTGACACGGTGACAGGTGCGACCGCTGAAAACGATGACTTCTGTATTCTTTTTGCACCAAAAGCAGCGGTCCAGGTAATAAACTGATAACACAGTTACAAATTAAATGGACCAAGGGCATTTCTCCCCACTTCAAAATGGCTTCATCTTGTAATTTACATTAGTGCTGTGTGAATGGGTGTTGTACTACTACTGCTGCACGTAGTTGAGAAAACGCTTTACACTTGCACGGTTTTCTACACAATTAGTGAAGTGCAGCCGCTGTATGTCAGGGCAGTGACAGGAAGTGGCCTACAGAACAGCTAGTGTAAACTCTCCAAGAATTGAAACGTCTGTGAAGACTGGTTGAGATGAGTGCGCACGGAGCAGCCTAGTAGCACCCTTAGGTGACCGAGCCTGTGTAACAGGTTCTGAGAACTCTCTGGTCAAATAAAAACAAACAGCTCAGGATAGGCCTGTAATTAGAAACATGATGACTTAATTAATGTGCAGTATGACTTTGAACAGTAATAGTAGAAACACGCACACGCACACGCACACACACACACACACACACACACACACACACACGCACGCACACACACAATCTCTGTACTTTCATTATCAAATACTAGATCTAAATTACAAACTTTAGAAATTATTCGTAAGGTTATTTTTTTTTTTCTTTTCTTTTTTTTCGGAGCTGGGGACCGAACCGTCTTGCGCTTGCTAGGCAAGCGCCCTACCACTGAGCTAAATCCCCAACCCCTAGGTTATTTTTTATAGAACAGATTTTACTTTAAGACCAATAAGTACATTATGTCATGTGATGATTAATGTCAGAAACTATTACCCAGGCTGGGTGTCGTGGTGCATGCCTGTAATTCCAGGCCTCGGAAGGCAGGAGAGTTGCTGCAAGTTCAAGGCACCAGTCAAAGCTATAGTGTGAGATCCCACGTCAAAGAAAATAAATAATTGCCCCATTTCACACACTGGAATTATTAAAAAGAAGGTAGACTCGGGGAAGCCCGTTGGTCCGTGAGACATATCAGTCATTGATGTGAGGGGAGAGTACTAGTGTTGGTGTGTTTCAGGAGAAGGAAGAAGAGCCGGTGATAAAGATCATGGTTGACGACGCCATTGTGATAAGAGATGACTATTTCAGTCTGCCCATCACGAGGACGGACAGCAGCAAAGCGCCACTGCACTTTCCCGTCCCTGCCATTCGATACGTTGTGAAAGAGGTCTCTCTGGTGTGGCATCTTTATGGGGGCAAGGACTTTGCAACAGCTCCTCCAACTTCCCCAGCTAAGAGTTACATGTACGTTCACTCGATGCCATATACCTGTCCATAGAAAAACACTCGAAATGTAGCGTTTATTTTCATGTGAGTGAGTGTGTCGGATGGGTATGTATGTCTGTGCCCCACATGTGCAGTGCCTAGAGAGGCCAGAAGAGGGCACTGGATCCTTTGCAGTAGTTGTTAGTAGCCATGTGGGTGCCTTTGGAAGAGCAGTCAGTGCTCTTAGCCATCTTTTCAGCGCTGGACTTTATTTTAAGGATGAATAATGCTAATATATGCAAACACATAGTTTAAATGTCATACCTAGAGTTGGCTGTGAAGCCATTTGTACTTCTTTCTGATGTATTCACTAAAATATTGACTTAGAAGAGTCACTCAGCAAGCCAGGAGTAGCTGGGGTTACAGGCCTGTACCACCAGTTCTGGCTAAATAATATTTGGTTTATAGTGCCATTTGTGGAAGAGTCTAGTAGTTCTGTAATGCTTTCTCTTTGTATTTTATTAAATTTTCTGGTATCATTTATTAAATTGAATATTCTTTTAACAAAGGTTTTTTTCTTCTTCTTTTCCATTTTTAGTAGTCCCCATAGTTCACCTTCCCAAACACCTACAAGGCATGGCCGTCACACGGTGTGTGGGGGCAAAGGAAGGAACCATGACTTTTTAATGGAAATACAATTAAGCAAGGTAAGATGGCGTTTGAAGGGGAGAATGGTGGGTGATGTCCTGTTATGCTCATGTATGTGTGTGCCCTGCAGAGTAGGGAAGGGAAGGATCTTGTAGAATTCTCCCTCCTTTTCTTTGATGCTTTGAGAAGCCTGGGGTGTTTTTGTCTTCCCAGGCCGCCCTTGGAGCAGGGGTTCCCGGAGTCCTTGTGGCCTTTGTAAGATGCAGGTTTCTGAGCACTGCCCACCGTTTGCCTTTCTGTGGAGTCAGTTGAAGAACTCTGCTCTATTGAATTGTTGGTCTGGGAGGCCCACCTTTGGATTGCACCATGGAAAGTTCCTCTGAATATCTGGAGGCCATGGAGTCATAGCATTTACATTGATTTAACACCTAGCTTGACCAAGCTGCTCACAGCTTCAACGGCAGATCCAGGGGATTCTATCCCTCTTTTGACCTCTGTAGGCACGGCGTGCATATGGCACATAGACAAACTCAGCCACAAAAATATAAATCATAAAATCTCATAAAAAAAAAAAAACCAAAACAAATCAGAGAAAGTCAAATTTAAGTGAAAGCCAAGATGGCGGTGTTGTTCTCATCTGTTAAGGTGAAGTTCCAGCATGAAGTCTACCCGCCGTGTAAGCCTGAGTGTGAGTCCAGCCTCTTAGAGCACCCAGTCTCCAGGCAGGCATTCATCGTTCAGGACCTGGAAATCCGGGATCGGCTGGCCACCTCACAGATGAACAAGTTCCTGTACCTGTATTGCAGCAAAGACATGCCACGTAAAGCCCATTCCAACATGGTAAGAGGCCTTGACACCACTCGTCATTAGCTTTGGAAAAACATTTTTGTTTTTGTCTAACTGCTAGAGAATTGGAGTGGGGAGAATTCCCAGAAGTGGGTGGAAATGGGTTTTCTTTTTTTAATTTGAAAATTACTGTTAAATGTACTATTTCAAGTTTTGAAAATATGTCCCTAAGTATAATTGCCAGTGTCTCACACCTCAGGTAAGACAGCTGTGTGAGAATAGTTAGGGTTGCTGCCGGCCCTTCTTCACACTTAGATGGGAATATGATTATTTACTATTTATTTATTTATTGTTTGAATGAGAACAGGGTCATTATGTCATTGGGGAACTGTTGTTCTCTTTCTTGTAGTTGACAATTAAAGCATTGCACGTGCGTCCGGAGTCTGGCCGGTCACCACAGGAATGCTGCTTGAGAGTGTCCCTGATGCCTCTGCGCCTCAACATCGACCAGGTTTGTGCAGCGGGAAGGTCGATGCATTGTGAGAGCGAGGAGTGACTGTTGGTCACACTGGGACTCTGTAAAAGTCACAGAGACTTCTGGAGAACTGGGGCAGAGTCATTTGTGAAGCTCGAAGTCTGGCCTTTTGTTGAGTAAATGCTATAGCACTGAGGATTCTTTCCACATGGGCGCCTAACTCAGGGATACATGAAGTTTAGAGACTTAACGACTCCCGGATAGGTTAAGTGTTGGAAGGGGTTGTGTTCTAGGCACAATGACAGAATAGTAAATGATTAGTAAAGAGGCCATAAACCAGATTTGTGGAAAGTTGTGAAGAAAACTCCTTTCTCGTGTTCAGGCAAGCTTTCTATCAAATATCTGTGGGCTTTGCTTTAATGAGAAAGGCAGTGATACATGTATAATGGCATTAGTTGGGACGATGTGCGGGAGACCTTAGCTGGTGTCTGGCATCATGTGCTGTAGAGCAGGGATATGCAGTAGTTGAGGATTAGCTAAGCAAGCAACGGCTGCAGAACACACATGCAGTTTTAAAACAGCACAACCTCTTGTTCAGCCTTTTATTGCTTTGGGTTCAGGTTGGCATATTTGTGGCTAGCATTATTCATTTGGCTAAATAATACTGATTTGATATTGTCACTTAAATAAAATGTGGATAATCTGCTGCAGGCAAGTGACAGGCATCTCACATATCAAGTGAAATGCTCATACTGTAAACAGAGGGCCACCCTGAGAGGATGCGCGGTGGGCGTAAGAGGACATTGGGTTTGCACACAAGGCTTGCAGGCTCTGAGCTGCTCAAACTTGAGTTGTTTGTTTTTTATTATGAGAATATATTTGATATGCATACTTTTACAGATTTATTTGTGTGTGTGTGTGTGTGTGTGTGTGTGTTTATGCATGTGTGTGTGTGTGTGCACACGTGTGCAGGTGACTACAGAAGCCAGAAGAGGGCTTCAGATTCCCTGGAGCTGGAGGTGATTGTCACATGGTGGGTGCTGGGATCTGAACCTGGCTTCTCTGCGAGAGCAGCGAGTGCTCTTGCCCACTGAGCCATCCTCTAGCCCCTTGGTATCTATATTTCAGTTTATTCATGATGGCTTCCTAGAAATACAATGAAATATTTAGGAGGATGCTGATCTATGGAAATTCCTACCAAGAGAAGACTAGGTCAGAGTCATCTTTATCGCATGACCTCACCAATCTGAGCAGGCTCTGTCTCCTATAGTATTGATTACAGTTCTTCTGCAGAGCTATGAAGCGTAATTACTGTAAAGGAGAAGCGTTCATCTAAGAGACAACAGTGAAGGAAACAGAAACTGTGTGGTCACATTGAGGAAGGATGAGAAATGTCCCCCAAGACTGTAGTGTACCCCAGCCCTGCCACAGCTGTGTAAGCCCCCTTCCTCACTTACGTGTTGAGGTATCACGCACGCCGTAATTGTGCAGGAGACCACATATCTATGTTTTCATTTCTCATGAACACAAGTAAGTTAATGAGTGATAACCCTGGCCCAGCCTCTTCCGTACAGCACACTGCTTCCTCCTGTGTTTAAAAGCTGCGTTGCTTTTGCAGTGAAGTGCATGTCCTCCAAAGAGCACTCGGCCTGTAGCTAGGCAGTGAGTGACAAGCAGTGCAGGAATGGGTCCTGTTTGTGATGCTGAGGGCTGTGGAGGTTGTGTAACTAGGCAGTGGAGAGGTAGGATGTCGGGGAAGCAGGACTTCCTGACTTCTTTCATTGTCCACTGAGAATCTGTGTGAGGAAGACGGAGTGCAGAGATCTGTTAGGAATCCCTGTCCCTACTCTGGACTAAAGACAGTCCTGTCTCCAAAGACCTCTCTGTGGTGGAGAGGCTAACAGAGCAGGTGCACTTAGTCTGCCATGGTGAACATAGCTCGTGGACATAGGCGTGGACACAGCCCTGCATTCCTGTGCAGAAGAGGGAGTTGGGAGATCATGGGGTGATCAGGAAGGGCTTTCTGGGGGCCGTGTTACTCCTCTGGCCTGTTCACCAGCTGTAAGGGTTACAAGGGCCAGGTAGGTGAGGGCATCTGTGAAGGCACCAGGCCTTTGGGCCTGGGTGGGGGGCTGTCGGGTGCTCACCTAGGGCAGGGGAGGGCACGTGGAGCAGCACGTGTATATTTTCTTTAATATTGGCTATGATTCCTTCTGCAGAGCTATAAAGCACAATTCCTGTAAGGGCAAAATGTAAAAGCTGTGAGGGGAATAGAAACTGTGCTCCCATGGTGTCATCCTGTGTCACAGAGTATGCATAACATTAAAGTAATTCCTTAACCCTTTTTGTACTTCTTTTTCTTTTTTTAAAGATTTATTTATTATATATGGGTACACTGTAGCTGCCGTCAGACACACCAGAAGAGGGCATCAGATCCCATTACAGATGGTTGAGAGCCCCCATGTAGTTGCTGGGAATTGAACTCAGGACCCCTGGAAGAGCAGTCAGTGCTCTTAACCACTGAGCCATCTCTCCAGCCCCTTTCCTACCACCCTTTTTTTCCTTAACCCTTTAAGCCACACTGTACTGTTAGTGTGCTCTGTCACAGAACCTCAGGCTAGGTGTAAGTGTTTTACAGTTAAAGTTTAACACTGAATACTGAACCCAAGTCTCGAATGCTAAATGACTGCCGAGGTCTTCTCTATAACTGAGTGTAGAGCTCTGAAGTCTGCAGGGAGCCTGATGAACTTTTACAGCCGAGTACCTGCTCTGTCAACTGCAATGCCATGTCTTCTCTACCCCTTGTAGTCGACCTTCCCCATCTTGAAATAGCCCTTGTGAAATTTGTTTATAAGTATTCATGGACATGTCTTTCATTTCTCTTTGGTAACTTGTATGCGTGCATATTTTTACATATGTATACATACATATAGTATGTATGTACATCTACATACATATCGTACGTAAAAGCAGAACCTCTTGGTCATTTAGCTACTGCAGTCAGCTACTTACCTTCCCCCAGCACCAGTAAGAGTTGTGGTTGCTTCTCATCCTGTCCAGACTTGGTTCTGTCATCTTTCAGATTGTGTCGTATGTATGTTTCTGTGTCTTCATTGGGTTCCTGATGGCTGCCGATGTGCATCCTTTCACACGCTGTGTTTTCTTTTGTGAGGTATCTGCGATTCACCGTTTTTATAGTGGGACATAAAGAAATAGGAAAAAGAGCATTGTAAAAAGCTAGGGTTTTGGGGCTGGGGATTTGGCTCAGTGGCAGAGTGCTTGCCTAGCAAGCGCAAGGCCCTGGGTTCGGTCCCCAGCTCCAAAAAAAAGAAAAAAAAAAAAAAAGCCAGGGTTTCTTGTGTCTTTAGTCTTCCTTTTTTCTTCAAAAACAAATCTATACCTAATAATTTTCTTTTTTTTTGAAGTGTTGTCATTAAGACATTTACAACATTCAACTGTCACCATCTAGTAGTAAAGAACAGTATTTTATACTGTTAACATGTGATGCTGAGTATGATATAAACATGAAATAAGCGTGTATAGTATAATTGTATGTACTCGTGCCTAGCACGACATAATCATGAACCCTCTGTGAACCTGCTCCACGCCTTAGTACCAGAATGTCCCATATTGGTGGACCTAACTCAGACCTCTAGGCACCATATTATAATATTGTCCTCTGTGTCATCTAAATGTAAGCACATGGAATGACAAGAAACCAAATTCTTGGAAATTGCAAGTCAGACTTTCAGTGTGAATCCACACTGTGACCCCGTGGCTCACAGCCATGCTGTATGTGGTGTAAGTCAGAGTTTTGATGAAGGGAGGATAGGGAGAGTGGGTTTCATGTGGACAGTGCCCCCGAGTGCTGGGACTAAAGGCGCATATGTACAGTACCATTCCTTGCCCAGGCTTGGCTGTTTGCTTTTTACTTTCTCTATTTTTCCAATGTTTGTGTTGTAAATTTTTTCATAGTTGTAAAAATATGAAGGGATGGATGTATGTGGTGTGTGTGTGTGTGTGTGTGTGTGTGTGTAGTGTGTGTGTGTGTAGAACAAGAATGAGTGCTGTAGAGGCAGAGTGGTAGAAATTCCACTGAGAGGTGCAGTGACTGCTGTGTGAGGTGAATGATGAGGGCCGAGTCCTCAGATGCTATCCTGTCAGTTACAGTGACTTGTCTCCATTCCAGGACGCCTTGTTCTTCCTCAAGGATTTCTTCACAAGTCTTTCTTCAGAAGTGGAGCTCCTACTGACTCCAGATCCAGAAGGTACTTACCACACACAGTCTGAGGGTTCTGCTGTAAGTAGGAATTCTGACTTAGGGTAGGGTCACTTCCTCAGAAAGCCATTGTAATGTCACTCAGAAGGGAATCTAGTACCTGAAGCCACATAGTACTGGCTCAGCCGCTCGCCACTGTGGAGTGATGCTGTCTGAAGAGCCGTGGCCACCCAGCACCATCAGAGGCCAGGACTGCACACTGCTAGGAAAAGCTCAGAGTTGATGTCCACGCTCAGTGTTTTTGGATGTGCACACTTCTCTCCTTTGGGAGGTTAGCTGTTGCTAAGTCAGGACTGGCTGTTGGTAGATTGATTGTAGTTGCTGTGCTGTTTTCCAGAATGTCCTTGCAGCTTCTCACTTGTAATGTGCATTCCATGTTCATTTGTGAGTCAGTACAGATGTGCCGATGAGGCAGTAAGAGTGAAGGCAGCGCAGATGTTCCGTATCAGGAGTGCTTCCTCAGTGTGTAATGTGTAGGATGCAGGCCGTCAGTGTTAACTGCTGTGGTGCTGGAAAGTAGCAGAGCTAATTTCAAAAGCCCCTGTGCTTTCAGTTACAAAGTCCCCTGGAGCTGATGTCACCTGCAGTTTGCCAAGGCATTTGAGTACCTCAAAGGAGCCAAATCTCGTGGTTTCTTTTCCTGGGCCAAAACAACCTTCCCCAAACCATAGTGCCAATTCAGCAGAGGGCAGTAATGGACTGGAGGAGGACCTCTCAGTTGAGGAAACTTCATTTAGTGACCAGCCTGTGTTTTTTAGGTAAGTGCATTTATTTTGCTAAGAAATGAAGTTCTTGTGGAGTTTTAGATGGTTCTGGAACGCGTGGGTGGGCTGACAAGCATGAGGTGATGTCAGTGTTCTTTCACATTGATGTATAAACTCGGGCTGCTGTTTGTGTAGCTGGGGGAAGTTCCTCTCCTGCTGCTGCCCCTTCAGGTCTCTATGTGGGTGTTTGTACCCTCATGAACACGGTGTGGTGTGTCTCCTCTTGCCTCTCCACATGCTGCTCTTTCCCCTGGTGCTGAGTCCTCAGTGTGCTCCTCTCAGTCCCAGCCAGGTCTTCTTCCTGAGGCAGATGAGCATTCTGGGAAGCCCAGGCCCCCTGCACCGCTGCAGCTTGGCTGTGAGGCCAGCTGGCATCATTCTGGACTCTTCCCTTGGCCAGCCCATCTTCTCTTTCTGCCTTTCCTCTTCCCTAGCCCTTGTTGGTAAGGCTAGAATCTTTATGGAAAGGGGAGAGTCAAAGAGCCCCCCTTCTCTGTACCCCTCCTTCATTCCAGGACCTCCAGTTTCTCTGTTTTGAGAGAAGACCTTGGGAGTGGCCCAAGAGGGCATATTTGCAAGTGCCATCATGTTTTAGAGACGCCGTCTAGTGGTAATAGATGTAAAATGATGCCGCGTAGGAAGGGCAGGGAGGGCCACAGATACCAGCTCTGCCGGGTCAGCACTTAATGTTAATGTTCTCCTCTGTTATTTCCCCGCAGTGATTCTCTTATTGCTTCAGGAAAATTTGTGTCTCAGTGACAACTTCAAGTCTGATATTGTAGTAATCACATATAAATTGCCAATTTGTAATCATAATCCTGAAGCAAGCAATGTGACACTTCGTGTGGAGACAGGTCACACTGTGTGGCCCAGGCTAGCCTCAAACTCAATCTTCCCTCCTTACTCTCAAGTAGCTGAGGATGCAGACATGTGCCATTCTTGATAATCTAACTGATGTAAGGCAGAGCTGTGTGGTTTTACCTGTTTACTTAGGCAAATGTTGATTTTTTTATTCTTTGCTAGGTTATTTGAAATATGGACAGTATCTTATAGATTTCATTTATGTTCTGGAGGGTCCGGAGCCCTGAAGTGGTAATGAGTGGTAGCGTCTCAGTTACTCGCTCCACAGATATGAGCTAACGCCCCGAGCGTTAGAGTGGCCCTCGGGGATCAGGTAGCTGCCGAGCTAAGGTCCTGATGATCACCCATCTGCTCGCTGACTTTGCAGTGATGCCATAAGAGTCTTCCGCCTCCATCGGCAAGTGACTGCTCCTGAGCACACATGATCAGTGTTCCATGCTGTCCATGGGGAGGAGGTACTCTGTGGGGCAGAATCGTGTGTCAGGTTGTGAGCCCTCAGTTTGCAGTCAGCTTTGGAAGGCCACTCACTGTATTGGCCATTGCTCTCAGCCTATGTTCTAATTTCACCCCAGCACTGGTGCGTTGCATCTGCCTCCAAGCATGAATTTGAACAGTTCTCACTGAGTGTGTGGAGCTGACCCTCCACACTGTGGTGTTAGGACAGAGGCCAGGCCAGGCCTACTGCTCACATTGAACAGGGGTGTCTTCTCGCCTTTTCTGACTGCTTTTTAAGTCTGAAGGTCACTTTTATTGTTTTGTCCTTTGTATGAGAATATGTAAACATTTTTCGTAAGGATAAACATTTAATAAACCAAGGAAAGTTTTTGGCAACAATATTTAAATAGATTTAAACACAACAGAGAATATTTAAATAAATACTTAATAAACTAAGAAAAGGATTTTGTGACAACAGTTGAAAACAAAGAGAATTTATCTGTTTAGTCATGATTTTAAAACAAGGGGAACTAAAAGACATACTTTTTTATTAAGGACATAAGATGTGCTTATAATGTATTTTGTAGTTTTGTTTTTATTTTTAATAAATTAGGTCTAACTTCATGGTCAATAATTTGAATATAAATAATTCCTCTTGTTCCCCCAGAGAATTCAGATTCACAGCAGAAGTTCCTATCCGGCTTGACTATCACGGCAAACATGTGTCCATGGATCAGGTGTGGAAACTCTGCATGGATATATAGTGTATAAATTATCTTTTAAAATTATATTTATTTATCATAGAGGGAGTGAGTGCATGAGGCAGGGAGGTACTTATGTGGAGGGTGGATGAGAGCTGAGTCTCCTTCACTGCATAGGGCCCAGGGATTGAACTCAGGTCGGCAGGCTTGGTGCCAAGTACTTTCATCCTCTGAGCCCCAATCCCCCCCTCAGCGATTCAGTAAAAAAAAGTACCAGATGGACTTGGTGCTGTCATAGTTTATATACGTGTTGTGTGTTTTGACATGAAGTACAATACCTTTACTTGCTTTTAAAATAAATGCTAAGTACTGTGAGTGAAATTTCATACATGTTGATCATTAACTGATATAATGGGTTGTACCATATAGGATACTTTTTGTATAAATATCGTGTTTATCTTCATTAAAGAGTGTTGCTTAAACTTTCCCTAGTAACGGCTGTGGAAATGTTGGGTCTCTCCCTCATGTATGGACTGATTGCCCATTCTTTCTGCCTCAGGGTACATTGGCTGGGATTTTGATCGGCCTGGCCCAGCTGAACTGTTCGGAGCTAAAGCTGAAGAGGCTCTTCTATCGGCACGGGTGAGTGCACAGACCTGCTGAGACGTGAGGGGAGGGCACTGAAGCTAGGGTAGCGATAGTGGAGTTTCTCACAGGCAAGAGTACTTGCTTATGCGTCTGTAGGATGCTCAGCCCGGAGCACTGTCCGATCAGGGCCAGTGTTGACTTTGAGGAGCAGAGTTATTTTGGGAGAGAGAGTGTCTGCTGCTTAGGGTGTTTCAGATGACTCACTGAGGTTGTAAATCAACAGGTTTGGTTGTGATTGGTCAGGCTAGCCTGTGCTGGGCCGTGGGCGATGGAGGGCTAAGCACAGTGGGAGACAGTCACGCACATGCACCCTTCCAAGCTTTATAGGTGTCTCCATCTGTCTCTCCATCGTACCCACTGCCTCTGACTGACCCACGGAGATTGAGACTGGGAAATTAGTAGCTGATTTATATCTCTCTGTGGTGGAGAAACACTTAGCTGGTTTTGGAGCATCTCTTGTAAACAGAGGCAGTCCTGACTTTCTCTGCACCTTTATTTTTCCCTGAACTGACCGCCATTTGCTCTAGTTTGCTAGGTATTGACAAGTTGTTCTCATATGCAATCACCGAATGGCTCAGCGACATTAAGAAGAACCAACTACCAGGAATCCTGGGAGGCGTTGGCCCTATGCATTCACTGGTTCAATTAGGTGGGTTACCTTAAGAGTCTATGTGAAGAACATTTTTCTATGAAACCTACATGCATATTAATATGCACATAAAACTTTGCCTCCAGTTTCAGGGTCAGAATCCTCCATCTAGGGTTAGACTGTGCATGTATGCGTGTGCCTGTGTGTGCCTGTGTGTGCGTGTGTGTGTGTGTGTGTGTGTGTGTGTGTGTGTGTGTGTGTGTGTGTGAAGTTTACCTACCCTCCCCCAACTTTTTTTTTTTTTTTTTTTTTTTTTTTTTTTTTTTTTTGATTATTAGAACACTTTCAGTCACACACAGGGTTCAGCCAGTGTTTCTGTTGGGAAACCTGGGTCTGGGGACCTCAGTGAGAAGGAGGAGCCACAGATTAGACTCTCTTCATTTACGCTCTCATTGTGCTTTCTGTGTCTAGTGCAAGGCCTGAAGGACTTGGTGTGGCTGCCCATTGAGCAGTACCGGAAGGACGGCCGCATCGTCAGAGGCTTCCAGAGAGGCGCCGCCTCCTTTGGTACCTCAACTGCAATGGCTGCCCTAGAACTCACAAACAGAATGGTCCAAACCATACAGGTACTATTTCCTGTCCTCATCTGGACAGATGGGTGCCCTGGACAGTAACTGGACTGTGTTTCCAAACAGAAACATGAGGATGTGTGAAGTGTTGGAGGTAGACATCATTGTAATGACTTACTATACTTAGTCTCGTCTTGTTTGTGAGGCAGAGTCTTGCTCTACAGCCAGACTATCTCATACTTTTGTTCTTTAGCCTCCCAAGTACTCAGGTGTGCACAGGTGTGCACCACCACACCCTGCTTGGTGCTGGGGAGTTACTGAGATGCCTAGTTCTGAGACTTAGGGAACTATCAGGGGATTTATTTCACTGAGCTGTGTAAAAGGGTCAGAGCTAAGTTTAAGAACATGTAATGTGGCAAACAAAGGTGATGGAAGTTGCTCTGTGAAGTATTAAGCCTTGCAGAGTAACAAGGGCATTCTGGGTAATAAGAGGGAGGAGCTGAGTCATCGCAGTCCAGTTACCGTCCCTGTTCACAGTAGGGAAGTCCTAAGCAGAGGCCCTGTCTCTCTCTATGGGGCTCTCTTTTCCCCCCCCCCCCGTGGAGCCCCTCCCTCCACACTTGGGGCCCAGCTCCCACACCATTTTTTTTTTTTTTTTTTTTTTTTTTTTGGTTCTTTTTTTTTTGAGCTGGGGATCGAACCCAGGGCCTTGCGCTTCCTAGTCAAGCGCTCTACCACTGAGCTAAATCCCCAACCCCCCACACCATCTTCTAACTCATCACTTCTTCCCACAAAATGACCCAGGCAGCAGCAGAGACTGCGTATGATATGGTGTCTCCGAGTACCCTTTCCATTGAGCCCAAGAAGGCAAAGAGATTTCCTCATCACCGCTTAGCCCACCAGCCAGTAGACCTGAGGGAAGGTGTGGCCAAGGCCTACAGTGTCGTAAAAGAGGTACGTAGAGACCTGAGCTGACAAGTCGGGACTGGCTTGTATACTTTTCTGTTGTCTTTGTTGGGTGGTGAAATACCATAACCAAAATCAACTTGAGGAAGTTTTGAAAGGCTTTGTTTCAGCTTACAACTCCACCTTGCAGTCCATCAGTGAGGGAAGTCAGAGCAGAACTCAAACCTGGCAGGAACCTGGAGGCAGGAACTGAAGCAGAGGCCACAGAGGAACGAACACTGCTTACCAGTTTGCTCCTCACAGCTGCTCAGCCTCCTTTTTATATTAGGATCACCTGCCCATCAGTGACACATCAGTCACATCAGTCACTGAAGAAAATGCTTGCAACAGGCCAGTCTGGTGGGGACATTTTCTCAGTTGATGCTCTCTTCCCAAGTGACTGTAACCCAGACTAAATTGACATCAGAATAAATTGGCCAGCTCACCTGGCTTCCCCCACGACTTTAGTGTTTGGGAGGAATCCGTGGAGTGGAATGTAAGCTGCCAGTAGCAGCATGCGGCTCATGGGTGCAGAGTGGGAGAAAGCTGGGTAGTAAATGGTGAGCTGCGTGCAGGGGTGTGCAGGGGCGGGCAGGGGCGGGATGCAAACAACCAGTCCTCACTGCTTTACTCGCTCTTACCTTAGGTTTGCTTAGGAAGACCCAGCCCTGCCCCGTTCCCAGGCCTTCACTATGGTGAAGTGTCACAGCTTTTCTAGATTGGTTTGTACAGTTAGATTAGGCACGTATTCCTAAGCAGACATAACAAGTGTTCATAGTCCAAGTCTGTCTAAAGAGTATCGTGTGTATCCTGTGACCCATCCTGCAAGGTCCACCAAGGACACAGTGCCTTTTACACTGTACTAGCCATAGGAGCATACCACTCATCTCTCCCTCAGGGCGGGCATTTAGTTTCCATTTTGTTCCCTGTGTGACGCTGAAATGGGGAGTGTCTTGTAGCTGTGTCTGAGTTCATGTGTGCAAGAAGTCCTCTAGGCAGAACTGTTGAGCTGTGATATGGGAGCCTGCACGTTAGTGTTTACTTTATTATTTACTTTCTGGGGGTCACATACCACCGTGTTTATGTGGGAATCAAAGGAGCAGTGTGTGGACTCAGTCCTCTCAGGTCTGAGACTTGGCAAAGGAGCGCTGTGCTGCTGTCCTCCAGCTCTCCTGGTGAGGCCAGGTGCTCGCTTCCCTCCTTTTGCCTTCTTACCACTATGACAGAGAAGCTCACGGTCGTTCTCTGTAGGATTCCATCTCGGGTTTCATTAGGTGTGTTTCTAACCATATCCTGACAATAGTCAGAAGGTTCAGCAGTCCTCATGGCACCGAAGTAGCCTTTGGGGTCCCAGAGAATTGGGTCTGAAGTTTTTTATTCCCTTCTCGTAATCCCAGTGCTAAGGTTACAGACAAACACTTGACACCATCTTTTATATGTGTGTTGGGGATCCAAATTCCAGTCCTTATGCTTGTGTGGCCTTCATCAAGGAACTTAAGGCAGAAAGAATTTATTTTAGCTATAATTCAGGGCACAGTGTCAAGGCAGCAAGAGCTTGAAGCAGCTGGAGGTGGCTTCCACTGTCAGAGTGCATTGCTGCTAGCACACAGCTTACTTTCCACTCTGTACAGTGGAGATTCCCTGCCCAGCGAATGCGCTCGCCCACAGTAGTGGTGAGAAGGCCAGGTGCCTTTTCCTGACGGCTGGAATCAGATCTAGGGCCGGGTGAGGGCAGCGGGGGCTTCGCTTGGTTCTGTGTTGGTCTGGGTGGAGACATGTTGGTCAGCTGTCCTGCTGTGGGCCCCTTAGCTTCTGACTGTTCGTTCTTCTCCTTTACCTCCCCACCTCTACAGGGAATCTCAGACACAGCTCAGACCATCTATGAAACGGCGGCCCGAGAGCACGAGAGCAGAGGAGTCACTGGTGCTGTGGGGGAAGTCCTGCGCCAGATCCCACCGGCAGTGGTCAAACCTCTAATTGTGGCCACTGAAGCAACATCAAACGTGCTAGGTGGCATGAGAAACCAAATCAGACCAGATGTTCGGCAGGACGAGTCACAGAAATGGCGCCACGGGGAGGACTGATCTTCCAGTGTGACCGCACAGTGTGTGTGGGGGCTGAGGGAGGAGCAGGCGTCCGAGTAGGCGCTTCATAGAAAACTAGTTTAATTTATGTGCTCATCTCAGGAACAAAAGCAGTTCTTAGGAAAATAATTTAATGTCAAAACAACACGCAGCCAAAAACTTGTGATGTTTTAGGGCCTGGCACTTGCCTACAGGAGTGGCTGGTGGCTGGTGTCACGGCCACTAGAGATTTGCTGCCATGTTGAATGCTTGCTTTCATTAAAGTGACTGTAACTTTACCTGTTACTGACAAGCGCTCATTGGGAATGTGTTCGTGAACAGTGTTGAGTGCTTAAGGAAGGGGAGCGCTCTCCACAGTTGGGGAGTTGGCTTTTCAGCTTATAATGGCAGAAGCCACAGGGAGGGCAAAGTAGCCAGGGCTCCAGTGTCAGGTGGAGCAAGCTTCACCTCCCACAGGGCTGCCTGCTCCTGTCACCCGGAGAAGGTGAGGTCACAGACAAAATGAGCTGTGCTGCACTTTATCTTCTCTGTGTGAGTGTGTGTGTGTGAGTGTGAGTGCGTGCGTGTGCGTGTGTGTAATGTGACGCAAAGTGTGCTGTGTTCTTTGTGTCATTTACAAGGTTATATAGATACGATGTGAAGTGAAGATGTCTCAGAGTTTTTGGTAAAGGAAGGTGACCCTAATGTAAGTTTCTGTATCCTGAATGCAAGTGAATGTGAGCTCTGTGGTGGACTGGGGCCCACGCATTGCTTATGTGTCCATAGTTAAGTCCTTAGTGCAGACCGTCAGTGTCAAGGACGTTGGAAGTGGGCTTTATTCTTAGGAAGGTAAATAAGAATACTCCAGGTATGTTCTAGTTGACTAATTCAAAGTACCATTTTTACTTGGTTAATAATGTACATTTGATAACCTGTCGGGAATGAATAAAGTATTTTTATTTAAAGGTAAGATTGTTGTATATGTCTATGAACATTTGTTTCTCTGAAAGCATATTCATTGATGCAGCGCTCTGACTGACCTCAGGACATGTGGAGCCACCTCAGAGCTGACTGTTGCCACTGTCACTCTGAGGAGGAGGAGTGACAGTATGATCTGTGCCTAGAGAGTGGCCCACCAGAGACGACCTAGGGCTGTGCATTCGTTGCTGCGGAGAGCTGTATGCTCTCCCTTCTGGTTCTGAAGTGTTGGCTCTTGGGGATGCTGGACGCCACAGCAGCATTTGGTTTGTGTGTGAGAAAGGAAAGTCAGTTTTACCCTCTGAGAACCCAGAACAAAGAGGCAGGCCAACCCCAACTCCGGCCACAGCCACAGCCACAGCCACAGCCATATCCTCAACCCCAACCTTTAGAACTGGTGTAAAAAAAGTCTCGTAGACATTTGCATAGACTTGATTTCCTTTTGCTGCCAGGAAACTTCCAAAGCTATCTTGGAGCGGCCGCTGGTGGGCCTCATGGAACTGCTCTTCTATCCTTGTCAGGTACAGCCCTGAGCAGACACTGCAGGTACTAGTGGCATTTGTTGCCATGGCCACTCGCCTGTATCTGCCCCTCTAATGCAGCAGGCACTGTGTGTCACCTGTCACATTTGAGCAGGCTTTACCCTGCGCCTCTCTCCTCCGTTATGTTTAAGGTCAGTGTATATGGGCAGCGGACAGTCCTTCCAACTGGTTAAACCGATGAAGCCATTGTAAAGAGGTCGTCTGCTTCAGCCTTGCCAGAGGTGTTTGTTGGTTTGGTCTCTACGTCTTTGCACATTGTCAGGCTCTAGTGAGGACCTGTCTGCATTTGAATGCTTCTAAGTTACATGTCTGCTGTGTTGTCTTTACAAGGGTGTCCGCTCAGCTTTTGTGTTGTAGTGACATGTAGTGGGTTGGCAGCGTCCTTGGGTTGCAGTCATCTGCGGACACCAAGCAAACCACTTCCCTTGGCCAAGACACCTTATCTCACTCAGCCCCAGTGTCCCCTCTGTAAGTGAAGAGGTTTCTTAGGGCAAAACTTGTGGGGATTTCTGGGCAATTAGGTCAAGGTGGCATGTACATGCTATTTTAATGGTGTGTGACCTTGTGCCCAGACCTGTGATGCCAGGCTGGGGGGACACCATCCCATGGACACTGGCTGTGCCATACCATAGCAGCTGTGTTGTCTCCAGGCCCCTCCTCTCAGAGTGACACCTTCGGGATCCAGGGTTGGATCGGGCTGATGATTCCGACTGCAGGAGGCTGCACGTGTCCACCCGTTGCTATTGCGGTCCATCCAGAGCCCTCCCCGCAGAAGTCAGGGAAGCTGGCTTGTTTTCGGTCACTCTGCTGTTCACCGACCCTGACTGATGGCGATTGCCAAATGTGACTGACTTGGAACCCCTATTTTTCTCCTGTCTGTTTTCAGACCCTTTTACTCTGAGCAGGCATGCGTGGACAGACATCACAGCAGTAGGCTTCCATTTTAATGGAACACTCCTCTGTACCAGACTGGCCCACTTCTGCCTGTGTTGAGTACAGTCCCTCAGATCCCAGGGTTCTAGGGACAGTGGGGAGCACTCCCGCCCTTCAAACGCCATTGGGAGATAGAGTTTAAGGTCCCTTGAAAGGACCGAGTGGACACAGGGGGATACTCCTTTCTGCAGCTGGATGGGCCACTTGGTATCAAAGTAATCAAATATGAATGTTTGTACTTTGGCCGAAAAGAAAGACTATCTGTATAGTGTAGAGAAGTGTATCAGAAATGAAGATTTTTTTTTCTTTTAAATCGGGAAGTTTTGTTTGAGTTCACAGGAAGGTCCAGCCACTATTCTTAAGAACACTAGTATGTCACTTGCTAGCCCTTGGTGAGGACATTCTCAGGGTTGTGCTGGCCACACTCACCTTTGAGAGAGTCCATGGGCACTGTTGCAAGTCAGCCACCGTGGCTCAGAAATGGTCTCCATCTGAGACAGAAAAAGCATTCCCACAAGCCACCACGATAGACTTCTTTGTGGGGAAACCATTGAGTCTTACTTAGCATTTCACCAGTTTGAACCTCACCAGTTCCCGTAGGCATGGGGCTCAGAGGCCCTCTCTGACCAGCACTGGGGTGGGGCAGGTCATTCACCTGAGTCAGCTTCAGAGAGCTGCTGGGCTGCCTCCCGGTGTGAGTATGTTGTCAGCTGCTCCCTCTCATGGCCGCCTGGGGCTGGGGCAGCCCCACCCTTCTCCAAGACACTCTCCTGTCTCACACACTGGTTCCAATTGTCTAGCCTTGTCTGTGTGGCTGCCTGCTCACTTTTTCGTGGGCGTTTTTAGGCTCCCACTTGAGTTTTTCTGTGAGTCCTCCTAGCCTGTCTCTGATGTTAGGTCATCTCACCTCACAGTTGTCCTCTGCTGAGTGTCCCGACTTCCCCTAAGTATGGCAACTCTGGATGTAAATAAGAACACGCCTCTGTACAAGTATTTTTGTGAAAAATGTAACTCGTTAGTGTAACTAAAGTATGATGACGTTAAGAATACTTGTGAAAAAATTAAAATATTTCCTCTTTGGTTTTGCTTCACACTTAAGAATTGTCTGTTGCTAGAGCCGCTTCTGTGGGTGGGGAGACTTCATAAGGATCCTTCACCCTGGCACCTCTGCTCTAGTGTTGGTACCACCAGTTTCTGAGCTGACTCCGACCATAGTGGGGAAGTGTCACTCCTGCCTTGGCGGAGTTACTGATGAGGCAGACACGTTTTAGTGTCGGTAAACGTGTGGAGGAGCAAGACTTTGAAAAGACACATTCAAAAGGACATGGCACTCGAACCGTCACATTGGCAGTCGGGTGGAAGCGGCAAGTCGGGCATCTCACAGAGCACTTAAGAAGAAAGGGGGCCTGTGTGAGACGCACGCGTTTCCTGTGTGCTCTCGGAGTAGGACCTGTTTGCCAGCAGAGAGACAGGCCCAGAGACATTGCCTCAAGGATCCCTCCCTCCCCCCGACACCTCTAACTTTCTTCAATCACTCTGTGTATATGTGTGTGTGTGTGTGTGTGTGTGTGTGTGTGTGTGTGTGTGTGTGTGTGTGTAAATGCATGTGCAATGGTGGGTTGCTTTGTGTACAGGAGCACAGGTTGGGTAAGGGTTTGTCTGTCCCTCCACCCCATCAACCATTAACTGTCAATAGCTCCTCAGAGAAGAGCAGGGTCTCCCCTCTACCCCCTTCTCTGACAAGGTGTTGATGGGCCAGTCACGGGCAGGTCTCAAGCAGTTAATCATAGCCACTGGGAGTTAAGGGTACAAAGGCTAGGTCCCTACTCCCTCCCACTCTTAGGCCCTTTCAGCCTTCCTGGTGATGTTCCCTGAGCACCGAGGGAGAAAGCCAACCACGGCCAACCGTGCCTTTCCTGCCTCCTGGAATGCTGTCCCCGCACTGGGAGTGCCTCGGCCTGGCCTCCACATCAGTTTTCGAGATGAGTTCTCTTCTCTCACTGGAGCTTGCTGATCAGGCTTGGTGGCAGGTGGCTGTCTTGTGCCCAGGTATTTGCATGAGTGCGGGGATCTGAACTCATCCTTTGGCTTGCAAGGCAACCACTTTACTCAATGAGCCATTTTTCTAGCCCTTCTAAAGCATTTTGAGGAGATCTAAAAACAATTTTGGGGGGGGTGGCCTTATTGTTTAACCTTGGAGCTGTTCGTAGGGCTGTTGTGTTGTTGTTGTTGTTGTTGTTGTTGTGAGGTTTTATTCTTATGAGCATGATGGTACTTGTCTGTGTGTTCATTTGTACACTATGTGGGTGCCTGATGCATGCAGAGGTCAGAAGAGGGAGACAGACCCCGTGGAGCCGGAGTTACAGAGGGTAGCGAGCCACCTGTGAATGGGGGAACCAAACCAGGTCCTCTTGAAGAGTAATAAATGTTAGCAACCTCTAAGCCATCTCTCCAGCCCTGTGGGTTTGGGTTTGATATGAAGCCTTGCTCCATCACCCAGGATCCCCCTTCCTCATTCTCTCAGTTCCACGCTTAAGGATGTGCATCCTTAGGCTTGCCTCGGAACAGAGCCACTGTGGTCTTTGGAAGGCTCCCTTTGAAAAAGTGTGCAGAGCATGCTGACTTCGTGACCGGCAGAGGGCGCCATGCTGTCAACTGGAAATTGAGCCCTTTAGTGTGGCCCCTTTCACCTGGTAAGACCTGTGCACAGGGAGGCTTGGGAAAATCCTCAAAAGTGCTTGTGATTAAGTCGAGGTTTGCTCCAAGTGATTTAAAGAATGTCGCTCAGCACACTGGCTCAGTGGGTAAAGGTGCTTGCTGCCAAAACCTGACAGCCCAAATTCAGCCCCCAGAGCCCACGGCAGAAGGAGGGACCAGAAAGTTGTCCTCTGACCTCCACCCGAGCCTCTTCACGTGTGTACTGGTGTGTGGACACACCAGCGGACGTAGCAATAATGAGTAAAATGGACTTACGTCTCCCTGAGAACCCCGGCTGGTCGCATCCTAGCACACTCAGACAGGCTCAGAGGGCAGTTTCAGCTTAAAGCACAGGGTTCTTTGTGCTCAGGTGAGCATCGTTTGTTTTCCTTAGTGCTGTGGCTGGTATCCAATCCGAGGGAAGTGTGCACTAATCTGCTGCTCTCCTGGAGAGGCAGTTGAGTGCCTCATCAACATTCCTCTCACGATGGAGTTGGGGTGAGCAGAGTCACTTGTCTGGTACACAAAATTTGTAAGGGGTACCAGTAATCAAGATAAATCAAGATGAACAATGCATTTTGTTTAAAGATTTATGTACATCTGTCTGCATCTGCATCTGCTTATATACCTTCATGCCAGAAGAGGGCATCAGGTCTCATTACAGATGGTTGTGAGCCATCATGTGGTTGCTGGGAATTGAACTCAGGACCTCTGGAAGAGCAGTCAGTGCTCTTAACCACTGAGCCACCTCTCCAGCCCATTATTTATTTAACTTCTCACTCATTTGTGTATGTGCATGAGGGCATGCATACATGTGTACTGTGTGTGTGTGTGTGTGTGTGTGTGTGTGTGTGTGTGTGTGTGTGTGTGTGTGTGTATTCTAGAGGGTGGGTTGCTCCCGGTGCTGCTGTATACACAGAGGCCCAGAATGCAGATTGACCTTATAACACCCTGACTCCATATAAGAGTGCTGTGTAACTCTCAATCAGAACCCGCGAGACTTCAACCATACCCGCTCAGGAGGTAGGAGCTGAGTCCCAAGTTTAAGGCCAATCTGGGGATGCCTCAAAATTTAAACAGTAGAAGATGACCTGGTGTTTGGAATTTAAGTTCCCTGTAATAAACATAATTAAGTATGTTTCCTGTGACTATAGCCAAGCTGTCAAGACTTGAGAAATTTACAAAGAAAAGTATATAAAATTTGTCTTTTTCAAATAGACGCACACGAATGTGAGAACAACTTGCAAAAGTCATTTTTTCCCTTCCACTACGTAGGGCTCCTGGGATCAAACACAGGTCATCAGTTTGGTGGCAAATGGCTTTTTCAGCACTGAGCAACCTCACTGCTCCAAGACACTTAGTTTTGTACAGTCCTGGAGGTTGGGTTATCTAAGAGCCCGGCTCTGGTAAGAGCTTGCCTGGAACTCATAGAGATCAGCCTGCCCCTGCCTCCCAAGTGCTTGGATTAAAGGCGTGTACCACCATTGCCTGGCCAGATCTTTACAAACCATCTTCCTTTTCTTTTCTTTTTCTTTTCTTTTCTTTTTTTTTCCGGAGCTGGGGACCAAACCCAGGGATAAACCATCTTAATACAAGGTTTCCATGTTGGCTGTAACAGAAAAACATGGAGTTCTGTGACCTTGAACCTTCCATGGCATGGGCTCATTTCCCATTGCCAAATGCCAAGTGAGAAGACCACTCTCTCTGAACTGAGTGAGCAACAGGAATGGCTATCACAGAAGGCTGAGGAGCAAGGCTCTCCCGCCCACCATCATCACTGGCCAGAAAAACACTCAAAAGTTTGGTGCTGTGATCTGAAAACTGAGACAACTGCACGAGCTTGTGTGCCAGGACACTCCTAAACCGTGGCTTCACCCCTTCATGGATTCCTGCAAGGCAAGGAAAAAGCAGAAGCCTCGTGCTAGTCAGAGGAGGATTTGCCTCCCAGAAAGACGTCACACAGCTCTGACAGCTTGTCAGGCCACCTTAACAGAGAGACTGGAGCTGAGACAGTGATAGGAAGGGCCACCCCCTGACCAGAGCTGCTTAGATACTCCTTCTTGTGGATAATCACTGGCCGCCTCATTCCCCCTCTCACTGTGGCCATACTGGAGACATCTCCTATTCCTACGTTCACTATTGTTCAGTGGCTTATTGAAGATGAAATGCCTTCCTTGTTAGGGTGACTAGACCCAGGCTATAAAGGGAACAGCAGTTCTATTGGTGGGAAGGAACTAAGGTGTTCAGAGACCAGCTGAATTGTAACCAAGGCATCAGCATAGCCTCAGTCTGGTCCCTAGGCCTCTAGGAGACACCACGGGGGTGGTGTGGAGGGGGTTTGAGGGGGGGAACTTTCCCACCAAATAATTAATCTACAGAAGACAAGAACCTGTCTTGGCCATTGCAACATGGAGGTGCCCTCCAGGGCTAGGACTTGGAGGGGGCTTAGCCCTGGTCAGTCCCATTATGTATAGGGTGAGGGTTGTTCTTTGTGACCGAGAGCCTATCTCCTTATCTGTTCAGAAGACCAAACGTAAGACAGGTCCAGAAGGTGGCAGGACCCTGAGGGGAAGCTGTACCTCTGGTCTCAGCCCCTCTAAGGGAGAAAGTGGGAGTTCCTGTGAGATGTGGGGGACCCCTGTTCACATCGGTGTTGGTAGCCCAAGTGTGACTGAGCCCAGTCCTGAGTGTGAAATGTGCCAGCAGGGCCAGTCACCAGACCTACGGGAGCTGAAAATAGTTCTTTCTTCTCCAGCACTTGTTCTGAACCGAGGCCAGCCTCTTGCCTGCAGCTGGACAGAGGAACACAGCGGCCTTCCTGTGTGGCTCTGCCACTGCCACCCCACTGCAGAGCCGAACTCCAGGCCTTTTATGTCCCCCCATAAATCAGGTGTCTGCCTTACAGGGTTTCTTGTGTCTACCAAGACCTGCAGGCCTGTGAGCAGGGTTTTCAAGGTCCACATGCCAGCTCCCTCTTTAAGGTTGGAAGGCTTTTGGTGAACTCCAGGAAGTGTTCTACCAGCCATTGGTTCCATCTGTGCAAGTTGAGAAGGAAGGGTGTTCAGGGCCAGAGGACTACCTCAGTCAAGTGCTTGACTGGCCAGCACCAGGACCTGAGGTTAAGCCCAGCACCCATGTAATAAAAATGCCATGCCTGGGCCCGAACTTGTGATGCAAACACTGAGTAGGCAGAGAGAGGAGGATGCTTGGGCATCCCTGGCCAACCAGCCTACCCTAATTGTTGAGTTCCAGGTTAACGAAAGGACCTTTCTCAAAAGGGACGGCGAGTTTGTCCTCTTGAATCCACATGTACCTGTGCACATGCACGTATACTTGTGCGCACATGACAACCCACGTATATGCACGCACACTCACACAAGTGTACACACACCTGGGCATTAAAAATACGTTTGTGTTCTGGTCTCTGCATTGGAGGAGACACTGGTGCTGTGTCAATGGCCTGCCCCCGAGTCTTGCCACCTCCTGCCTTTGCTTCAGAGCCTTGGTCTGGGGCCTGGAACTCACACCAGCATGGACGTCAGACCAGCAGGCACATTCAGCCCCTGCCCTTGAGGCATGTGCCAGGTTCCTGGATCTCCTCCCTTGGAAGTTGACATAAAGTAACAGACCCCACCAGGGAGTCAAGAGGATACAAGATAACTCTCAATCCCACATTGCTCACAGGATGCTGTGGTCCTCATCCGGCTCATTCCACCCATTCTGGGCAGGCACACTGGTCCAGCACCCTAGACTATAAACCAAGGCACTGAAGTATATCAGAGATGGCAAATTCAGTCTCCTGAAGCAGCCAGGTATGTGTGACATTTGTGGGAAGACACTGTTCTCAGTATACTGCTACTCAGTATACTGCTACAAGGTATCTGTGACCCAGGGAGCCCTGAGGATCATCCAGGGCACCTGAATGTCCCCTTGTTCCCTTGCAGAGTTCTCAGTGCAATAATAGTGGCCAGAGGCTAGACCACCTGCTGACTGGACAAACACGGTTTACACAAACTGGAGCTCTCCACTCTTAGGTGGGATTTCAGCAACAAATTCAAAAGCATTGTCTAAATCCCTGGGGTTCAACGTAGACACACAAGCAGGCTGGATTCACTGGAATGTCCAGACCACATTACATCTCCAGGAAAACATTAAGCTAGGGAAATGGCCATAGAGTGATCACCAAGGTTCTGGGGACCTAGCCTGATGGATCCATGGCCAGGGTCCAGGAACACTGGGCTACTTTTCAGTGACTGTGTGAAACTGTGTGTCTTAGGGTTTTGCTGCTGTGAACAGACACCAGGACCAAGGTAACTCTTATAAGGACAACATTTACCTGGGGCTGGCTTACAGGTTGAGGTTCAGTTCATTAACATCAAGGCGGGAACCAGCATCCAGGCAGACCTGGTGCAGGAGTTGAGAGTTCAACATTTTCATCTGAAGGCTGCTAGCAGAATACTGACTTCTGGGCGGCTAGGATGAGGGTCTTAAAGCCCATGCCCACGCTGCCACACCTACTCCAACAAGACCACACCTTCTAATAGTGCTGCTCCCTGGGTAGAGTATATACAAACCATCACACTGTTTGGACTGTTCTGTGACCACTAACCCCTTCTGTGCAGATGTGACAGATACCCATCCCCCATCTCCCATGCATCCTGAATGACTGACCATTGTGCCTTCCCCATCCCTGGACACTGACCTTGACCCTCGGCTCTCTTCTTCCTCAGGCCTTGCAGGGTCTTCCCTGATGACAGATCTGGGAGGCCATCCACCTCCACCTGTGCAATTCTTTGAGTCTTTATTCCTTATCTCCTTCACTATCCTTCATTCCCCCCTACCCCAGCCCTGCTCCAGTGCCATGCTTGTCCTTGTCACCCCTGGGAGAGCTCTCCTGCCGGGATGTTTGAGGACACCCTTGTACTCTGTACTCTGTTGCACGCTGTTTCGGATGTTCCCACAGCATCATCTTTTCCCCATTCTGATGTCACTTCCCCACTGCCTCCTAGTGTTTGGATCTGCAGTGTCCCCCAGAGGCCCGCAGGGCACAGGCTTGACCAGCCCATGATGCTCCTGGGAGGTGGTAGGATGTTTAGGAGGTTAGGTAACGGGGGCGTGCCCTTAGAGGACATATTGGGACCCTGTCTGCCTTTGCTCCTCCTCCTGCACCATGCACCCCTGCCAAGATGCTCTGTGCTGTCCCTAATCCACAACCTCTAAAGCTGTGAGTGGAGACAAACGTTCTCTGTTATGCTGACACTTCCAGGTATTATGTCACCGTGAGGCAAGCTGACTACGTACCACCCAGACTTGCTTCCTTCTACCCCTCAGCCCATTCCCCGCAGGCTGGCTGATGCCCTCAGCCTACCAGAACCATAACAGTCTATCTGCCGAAATCCAAACCCAGCACAATCTGGCTGCCTAGTGGTGCCTGCAAAGTACCAGTTCCCACCACAGAACCATGCTCGGTGTATTCAGGGGGGCTCCCTGGAGCCCCAGAATGCCCTTCGGCTCTGAGAGCTCTGTTTGTTGGTGGGCATCGAAGTCACACAACCGGTCTTTTCTCCTCCAACCCCTGCCTCTGTGATCTCCGTGCCTCTCCTCCAGCTCTTCCCTCCTAACTTGGGAGCCCGCTGTTCTGCATCTAGCTTGGTGCTTCTTTCTGGACTATGCCTGTACTGCCTGATTTGTGTGTCAACCTGACACAAGCTGGAGTCATCACAGAGCAAGGAGCCTCCCTTGAGGAAATGCCTCCATGAGACCCAGCTGTAAGGCATTTTCTCAATTAGTGATCAAGGGTGGGAGGGCCCATTGTGGGTGGTGCCATCCCTGAACTGGGGTTCCTGGGTTCTATAAGAGAGCAAGCTGGGGTTGGGGGGCTGGTAGAGCACTTGCCCTAGCAAGCGCGCCCTAGGTTTGGTCCCCAGCTCAAAAAAAAAAAAAGAAAAAGAAAAAAAAAAAAAGAGAGCAAGCTGAGCAGCCAGGGGGAGCAAGCCAGTGAGTAACATCCCTCCATGGCCTCTGCATCAGCTCCTGCTTCCTGACCTTCGTGAGTTCCAGTCCTGACTTCCTTTGGTGATGAACAGCAACGTGGAAGTGTAAGCTGAATAAACCCTTTCCTTCCCAATTTGCTTTGTGGTCATGATGTTTGTGCAGGAATAGAAACCCTGACTAAGGGGTTGGGGATTTAGCTCGGTGGTAGAGCGCTTGCCTAGCAAGCGCAAGGCTCTGAGTTTAGTCCCCAGCTCCGAAAAAAAGAAAAAAGAAAAAAAAAAGAAAAGAAAAAGAAACCCTGACTAAGACAATGCTCTTTCCCTATTTTTGCTTGACCAACTGCTAGCTTTTTCAAAGCCAGGCTATGTCTCTGCCCAGAAGACCTCTCCGCCTGTCCCAGCCAGCCCTCATACCCACCCTATGATCTGGATGGCTGCTTCTCCTGTCCTGTGACACTCTCTTGGGTACTATCCAGAGCTCTTTGGAGGCAGAGGTTCTGGGAGGGTCCCTGCTGGATCCTTGAGGCCACAGAGAGATTGGATGGAGGCTCCAGCATTTGGTAATATTCCTGCAAACTCCAGGCAGCAGCCTGGTCCTTCCCCATTCTGCAGGGATTGGGTGGGAACTTAGCTCTTCCTGTCCGTCTCCATGGGCCCCAGCGTCTACCCTACATGGAGCTGAGGGAGGAACTGACCCGTTCCTTGGGAGCTGCTCCATCTGTAGCCTGTGGAGTTTCCTGGTTACTTAGAGCTCTACCAGTTCCTTGTGGACAGGGTCTGCAGCCACCTCACCTCACGTTAGCCTAGGAAGGTCTGGGTGAGTGGAAGTGTAAAACAGCAGACGCTTGCCGGGTGTCAGGTACTCGTACAAGTTCCCCACCACTGCCGTAGCAATAACCACAAACTTGGCAAATCAGAGCACAGCTTTATTCTCTCACAGTTGTGGGGGGCAGGGCTGACATCAGCATGTTGGCCAAGCTGGTCTTTCCTGGAGGTTTCAGAGAGGATGTCTGCCTGTGTTCTTTCTTTTCCAGCCTCTCAGGGTGCCTGCCGTCCTCGGCGGGTGGCGCCTTCCTCACCACACTCTGACCTCTGCTTCTGTCCACATGCATTCCAGCCCTCCTAAATCCCCTCTTAAAAGAACCGCTGTGGCTATGCTTCTCCCTCTGTCCCGAAAAACTCCAGGATCAGCCTAATCTCCAGAGCCCTAGTAATTGCACCTTCAAGGTCCCGGCTACCCTGCTAGTAACTTTCCCTGGGTATCTTTGTGGGCTGTGGGTCAGCTGACCAGATGGTCTTTATGATATCGGAGATGGTTGGTCAAGAGCCAGGCTTCTTGGCTCCCTGCTGTTTGAATTCCAGCAGGATAATTGGAAGAGTCCCTTCCTGTTGGGCCATATGGGCATGAGGCTTCTCGGGTGCATCATTTATAAAGTCCCCAGAACCCTGGTCTTAAGGAGCCGGCCTGCAAAGACATAAATCAGTGGATTCAGGCAGCTGTTGACAAAGGCAAAGAAGTTGGCGAGCTGCAGGCCCAGGTCCGTGAGCTCCTTCCAGGAGCAGTCCTGGATCACTCTTACCTGGACCAGGAAATCCAGGAAGGCGAAGAAGTGGTAAGGGCACCAGCAGACCAGGAAGGAGGCCACCAGTGTGAGGATCAGCCCCGTCGTCTTGCTGCCCTTGGGACCCCCACACCTAGTCCTGTTGGCCTCCTTCTGTCCTCTCAGGGAGGCCAGGATGTGATAGTTGAAGAAGATGATAGCAGTCCCGGGGAGGAGGAAACCCAAAACGTTCAACTCCACCATCCTCGCAAAGTGCCAAGCCTCGTGGGGGAAAAGCAGGATGCAGGCAGAGACGTTCAGATCAGGGACGACTTTAACAGAGCGCAGAAGGAATGTGGGGATGCTCAAGAGACCCCCGGCTACCCAGATGAGCAGGCACGTAGCTTGGGCTTGCCGTCGCCGCCGGTGCCCCCAGCTGGTCATGGGGTAGACCAGCAGCCTGTAGCGGTCCTGACTGATAGCCACCACCAGGAAGATGCTGACAAACAGGTTGGCCTTGATGACCCCGCTGACCACCCGGCAGAGGTCAGTTCCGAAGGGCCAGTTGAAACGGTTCCCAATGTTCTCTGCCCAGAAGGGCAGGCCCAGGACGAACACCAGATCGGAAGCCGCCAAGTTAGCCAGGTAGATTTCCGCTATGGTTAAGCGCTGCTGCCTCTGTCGTTGCTGCCACCACCACTGTCGCCAAGGCAAAAGGAAGAAGGACAAGACTAAAAGGTTCCCCAAGAGGCCAAAGAAGCAGATAGTGATGACGAACCCCGGCAGCACCCGATACAGCAGGTCCCAGGCTTCTAGGGCACCCTCGCAGGAGGTAATGTTGGCAGGAGCCTTCGGGCTTCGGTTAGAGGGCTGGAGCTCCAACAAGACCTCGGACGCCATCCACAGGGACCTGACGTTGACACAGTACAGGAGGTCAAACCCAGCTGTGGTCTGTTCCAAACAATAAAGGTTTTCTTTTTTTCGTTTTTTTAAAAGATTTATTTATTTCATTTATGTGAATATAGTGCCACTCTTTCTTGACACACACCAGAAAAGGGTATTGGATCCCCATTTCAGATGGTTGTGAGCCGCCATGTGGTTGCTGGGAATCGAACTCAGGACCTCTGGAAGAACAGTCAGTGTTCCTAACCGTTCCAGCCCGACAATAAAGTTTTATTGGCACACGGCATTACTCCATGACTGTGTAGATGGCGTCTGGGTTGATTTTCGTGTGCTGTGACGGCAGACCAGAGCGAGCACAGCACAGTCGGTGTGGCTTGCAAAACTGATGGCATTTACTTAGTTCCTTTGGAGGAAGAGAGGACTGAACTCTAGGTTAAAAGGGGGAACTGGTAGGAGGTGGTACTAGTAGGCTCATTAATTAAAAGTTTCGGCTGCTCTTCCGGAGGACCAGGGTTTGAGTTTCAGCAACCAACAAGGCCGCTCACAACCATCTGTGACTCCAGTCCCAGGGAACCTGACGCCCTCTTCTGTCCTCCACAGGCATTGCACGCACTCAGTGCACCTACATACGCACAGAGGCAAAACAAGTTTTGAAGTAGAAGGGACAAGGGCCAGGCATGGTGGCACAGGCCTTTACTCAGAGCACTCCACAGGCAGAGCTGCGATCTCTGTGAGTTCTGGGCCAGTCTGGTCTATATAGTGACAGCCAGGACAGTAAGGGCTGGGTAGAAAGACCTATCTCAACACACACACACACACACACACACACACACACCACAGGCACACACACACGCACACGGATTGTTAAACCCCTAACCAGAGGCTGGGTATAGTGTCTCACACCTGCAAACCCAGAACTGAGGAGCCTGAAACAACTTAGGGGTACACAGGAAGAGTCTGTCAAAACAACAACAAAAAGCCACCACCATCCCCAAACCCAGAAACAAACCAAAACAGACCAAACATAGGATAAAAATCCTTTTAAAACAAACGGCTGAAGCCTATCTCTCCTGCGGGTGCATATGTAGAAAAGAAGGCTTTCTGTTTGTTGTCCTTTGCTAAGAGACATGATACAATTCCGTTTAAGGAATTTAAGCCCTGAGAGGAAAATGATCGCTATAGACTTACCCGGATAGAAAAGCAAAGAGCTCACAGCTTCAGCTGTGTTTTTTGATGGTGACTGCTGTCTTGGGAGGTTTCTGTCCTGGGGCAGCTCCCTGGACACACGCTGGCTGGTCTTAAATAAAACCACCTCTGTTCCCATGATGTCACAGGGGATTACCCAAAAAGTGAGTCTCTCAAGCCAGAGGAGGCTGAGGTTTGGAGGGGGCGTGGCATTGCCTTTCACTTGCTTAGGGATAGATAGTGGGAGGTTCTTTGACCACCATTTTGCACTTTCTCCGCTGACATTTTCCGCCCGTTGATTTCACCTAACTACTGTGTGTTGGCAAACAGGCCCTGAAGACACATTTCGGCGCAGCCAATACTCTCAAGGCTCGCCCCCTGTCGGGATGTTGAGTGATGGCTTCCCCAGTTCCCTGTTGGCTCCAGGAGGTCTGGGATTTGACCACAGGTTCTTGGGAGCACACGAGGACAGCTTCCTTTCAATCTGAGCAGCGAAGGACACACAGCCAAGAATCCATCAGTGTGGACCCCGTTGTACAAACAGTGAGCTCGGAAAAAGTTTGACTCACTTGGGGCTCAGAGTTGAGTAAGACTGGCCGCTATTTTCCTAATCCTTGCTGGCGGCTCTGGGTTTGGTTTTGGTGTGAGTTGGCTTCAGTGAAGCTGATCTACCCTAGACCTGGCTTTCAGAGAGGCAGAAATTCCTGACTTCCACTGAGAGCTGGGTGCCAGGATCCTCCAGCCACCGGCCAGCCATCTCTCTCTCTCTCTCTATGTCTGCCCTTACTGCTGGAAACTGCCCACCAGGTTCATGGCGGAAACTCTGTTTCTAAAGGTGAGTCCAACTCATCCAGGTAAGATGTCCTGCTCTGTCTGACATCTGATCTCCTCCCTCTTTTCTTTTTCTTTTTTCCCCCCATGATTTCACGGCCACTAGCAACATTTCCAGAGATGTCTTCTCTTGTCGCTAGGGGATGTGGGATCATGGAAGCAGAAAGGTAAATGAGAGAGAGAGAGAGAGAGAGAGAGAGACAGAGAGAGAGAGAGAGAGAGAGAGAGAGAGCGAAAGAGAGAGACAGAGACAGACAGACAGACAGAGAGAGAAAGAGACAGAGAGAGAGACAGAGACAGAGAGACAGAGACAGAGACAGGGAGAGACTGAGAAAGTCTCTTGCCTTGTCCCAGCCCTCCCAAGAGGTGCGGTGTTGTGAGCCATCTAGACGCTTTTTATATGCCTAGGGCTGGCTTAGCCCAGGAAAAGCTCAAAAGCCATGGGCTTTCCCACTTGGCAGTGTAGCCAGGCCTTGCTAGCCAGTGCCGGCTCTCCCTTGATTCACAGGAGTCTGGACTGATGCATGGCTGAGAAGTGTCGGTCCTGGGCACATGTCTCTCTGCCCGGCAGTGACCCGCCCTCGGCAGAGTCTTTGATTAGTTCTGGTGGGAGGAAGGAGGGCCTCTCAGATTCCCTGACCTAGGAGATATGTCGACATGCATGTCCGAAGGAATGAGAACAGCCGAGGGCAGAAGGCCAGATTTGGGTGGGACCGCACTCAGAAGCCTTGTGGAGGCTGAGGAAGCTGGACTTCAGGGGAATGAATCTGTGGTGTCTGGATGGGGTCCAGGGCCACCCTGGGTAAGTTAGAGAGCTTTTTGAAAACAGGCTTATTCCCGCCGTAGTGGGAAGGTGGCCTAGGGCTGGAGAGGAGAGGTTCCCCTTTGTCTTTGAGGCAATGGATGATGGGAAAGGGAGAGACATGGGGGCCAAACAGGAATGAGGAGAGGAGGGACCCTCCATCTGCAGTAAAGGCTGTCTCATCCTCACTGTCTCTTGAACTCTTGAGACGGGACATCAGGCTAACCGGGCGTCTCTCCTGCCTAGGCGTCTTTTCCTGTTCAGATCTCATCCATCGCCCCTGTCCCCCACAGCCCTTACCCAGCACCTGGCTGAGGAATATAGGGACACTGGGACCTCTTCAGTGGGTGGTTGTGTGTATGAGACCAGCCCTAGAGTGAGAAGCTGCTCACTGGTGGGTGGAAGCTGGACCAGGGTTCCATGCACCAGGGGGAGTTTATAAGGACCCCACCTGTGCTCTTGGACCCTGTACTGGGCTGCTTGGAAAAGGACATGGGGTCTCCCAGGTGCTCCTCACAAGGGAATCTCAGCCCTGGGTCCCAGTCCTCAAGAGGAAACTTCTCCAAGGCCCTATCAGGGTCTGAACCTGGACGATCAACTCTACTTCTTTATCTTTTGGAATCTAAGACCTTTCTACCCTTGAAACATTGACCCTCTGTCTCCAGCAGGAACTAAGGCAGGATGGTGGTCTTCAAGGCCACCCATGCCAGTCCTGATGCTCTCACAGGCCCTCCAGACCCCCTCAACCGTCTTAGAGCTGACACATCTCTCACCACAGAGCCTTGGGATTGACGGCTTCCTCTGCCAGGAGCGGCTTACCCAGGAAGCCTCACGCTCACCTCCTCAGGTCTTCCTGTTTCCTACAAGATGTCTGGAGATGCAGCCATTTTTGGAACCTCCTCCTCCTCCTCCTCCTCCTCCTCCCTCCTCCTCCTCCTCCTCCTCCTCCTCCTCCTCCTCCTCCTCCTCTCTCCTCCTCCTCCTCCTCCTCCTCCTCCTCCTCCTCCTCCTCCTCCTCCTCCTCCTCCTCCTCCTCCTCCTCCTCCTCTCCTTCCTCCTCCCCCCCCTCCTCCTCCTCCTCCTCCACCTCTTCCCCTCCTCCCCCTCCTCCCTCCCCCCCTGGCTTCCTGGCTCTTCATTCCATCTGCCGCTTTTCACGTGTTCTATACACACATGTTAGCTCTCATTTGCTACCCCCTGAGTGGGCTGATGCATTGTGGGATGTCCAGGATTTGTTGAGAGAATTCAGAAATGATTTATACCTAATAACAGCAACATTTCTCTTATGTAGTAAGCATATCCTAAACCACTTGTGTCCACGAGGGGTACAGAGGGGACTCCGCCCTCTCCTGCTCTCCCTTCTCAGAACGAGACTTCCCATCTTCCCGTCGGCACTTCCAGCAGGGCCATAGTTTTTATTATTGTGATGTTGCGTTCGACCGTGGTCCTGTCAGCTCAGGATGGTGACATGGCTGCCCTCCGCTGTCTTAATTAGGCTTTCTATTGCTGTGGTGAAACTTCGTGGCCAGAAGCAAGTTGGGTAGGAAAGGGTTCATTCAGCTTACACTTCCACATCCCTGTTCATCATTGAAGGAAGCCAGGGTAGGAATTCAAACAGGACAGGAACCTGGAGCGGAAACTGTGGCCATGGAATGGGAGCTGTTTATTGACTTTGCTCACCAAGGCCACTTTCTTCTAGAATCCAGCACCATGGGCCCAGGGGTGGCCCCACACAGTGGGTTGGGCCCTCCCACATGAATCGCTAATTAAGAAAATGTCTTAATCTTAAGCAGCCCCATCTTAAGGAGGCTGCTTCTCACTGAGGCTCCTTCCTCTTAGATGACCTTAGTTAGTGTCAAGTTGACATAAGACCATACGGCTCGCCCACCCTGACCAGTCCTAGAGGAGCAGATGCTGCTTCTGTCCTACTGTGGAGGTCACACAGGTGACACGGTGGAGAGGCAGCTTCCTCAGGAGGCTCAGAACCCCAAATCTGCCCTTATCTTCAAAACAACCGTCTTCCCTAGGGCCTTGGTGGCTGCAGGAGCCACAAGTCTGGAGGCAGGACTTTCAGTTTCTCTTTAACCAAGTTCAAGCACCTGCCCTTGGGGGTGGGAGAAGGAGATACGTGTGGCAGCCCATGGGTACACACACCCACTGGTACCAGACCTCTGCTCCTGGGATGGCCTCTGGCGAGCCGTGTGACCTTGGGAAAGCACCCAGTCTCTTTTGTTTGGTAAAATCTGCACAATTCAGAAGGCTGGGGTGTGTCGTGCTTTCGTAGGATGCTTCCTTCACGCTTGGGAACAGACGTCAGGACGGACAGCTGGAGGCCCTGGGGGGACTACACTTGCTCCATCAGACCCTGTGGCTATCAATCACCCTTTCTTCTCTTGGGCTCAGGCCATCACTCTAGTATGTGTCCCCTCCTTCCCCTCAACTCTGGGTGCTCCTGTCTTTTGTAATGATAACAGCTGTTTGACCAAGGGCCCACTCTGCTCCAGTATAACCTCACTTTAAGCTGTTACTTGGGCTAAGACGTTATTCCCAACCAAGCCACACTGTGGACTTCCAAATGGACGTGTGTGTGTGTGTGTGTGTGTGTGTGTGTGTGTGTGTGTGTGTGTGTGTGTGTGTGTTTCTGGGAGGTGCAGTGTGACCCTTTACACCAACTTTACCTCACTTAATTGTCACGACACCTGGATCCTTATTTTGTAGAGGAGGACGCCCAAGCAGGAAGCTCACTTCCTCCAGTCATGAAGTGGGTAAGCTGAGGCTGAGCCAGGAGCCTAGCCCCACTGTGGGACAGCCTTTGCCTTGCTGGTACCGCCCTCTACAGCTTTTCCTAAGGCCCCTTCGCAGAGTCACATGCTGGAGATGTTCTTACTTAGAGAATTGACTTTCCGTGTTACAGAAAGAGACCCTGAGGCCAAAGCTAGAGGAGTAGAGTTGAGTCGCTAGCCCGGGCCACTTGGGGATGTCTCCCGCAAGTGTCACATGTCTGTGGAAAGCAAGTGAGAGAAGCCAGACACCATCAGTATTCATGCATGAGTGTGCCAGCGTGAAATGCCGGAGGGGCAGAGGGAGAGACCGCGATGAGTAGCCACCAGAGCGGAGCAGTGGGATGGGAGGAATCTGAGGCGACAGCTAATGTGTCGGGGATTTTACTTTGGGATGATGAGGACGTTCTGGAATTAAAGCGTGACGATGGTTGTGCAACTCTGTGAATCACTAAAAGCTGAAACGGGGGATGTGTGGGGCATGTGGATTGCATCTTAACAGTTTATATTTGTGTGTCAGTGCGTGTGTCAGCGTAAGGTCACATGGTTCTCCACTCACGGTGGGGCTTCATCCCAATAAATCCATCATAACTCGAAGGCCGTATGAACGGGAAATCTGCGTTAGATTTCTATGTCTCTGAACGTCTCACTTGAGCAGCACAGCTTGTGGGGTGTTGTTTCCCCTCTGACTGTTACTCCGAGAGCTGCCCCGGAACTGCGGTGTCTCTGCCCACTGCAGAGACAGACTCAGGCGTATCACTAGCCCGGGAAAAGAATCTGGATGGTCAAGGCCTGGTGCCATCCATCATAAAGTTGAAATTGTCTAGGTAGAACCATTGTAAATGGAGAACCTCTGTACACATGGGGGCCCAAAGACACTGTTTATTGTAGTGTTAACAACAGGCCAGACTCTGGTATAGAAGCAATTTATGGGAGGTCCTCTGTCTGTCTGTGGTAGATTGCAAAGTTTTGTTGGCTAAGCCAGGGTTAGGGGACATTATTCCAAGCACTTTATATCTGCTGATGCAAGCAGGGGATACAAGCGTGTGCACGTGTGTGAGGCCAACCTCAGACGTCATTCCTTAGAATACTGGCTGGCCTGTGTGTGAGTCTTGAGCCGTTTGCCTTTTTCCACCTTCCTAATTCTGGGACTGTAAGGACACAGCACCAAGTCCAGATGTCTTCACCCCACTTCTGCTGCTCAAACTCAGATCCCAGCAAGCACTTTTCTCACCTAAGCTGTCTCCCCAGCCCTCCGAGCATTCCCACTTGCAACAATGGGGAAAGGGGAAACACCGCCATCACATTTCATAGATGAAGGACGGCACTGTGCAGGAGGAAGATGGAGGGAGATTGCTCCCGGCAGGTCTCACAGACGGACCCACAGCTAGCAGAGTCACTGGGGCTCCCTAACACCCCCTTTAAGAACTGTGGACCCCAATAAGTTCCCAACCTTGCCGGTCTCCATGGAAAGGGGTGAGGTCTGGTGTGGTTCTTAGTTCCATGGGCCTGGTTGACTTAGACCTGGTCTCAGCCGAAACCGAAAGATGTAAGCTTTCAGCCACTGTTCTTGCCAATTCCTGACCTTGGTTGCTCGTCCGTGACCCCCACATTCACCTTGGACCTAGATGAGGGATCGGGGCTGTGTGAGGCTTGACAGTGAGATTAGCAAAGACACAGAGCTGCACTGCTGGGTTGTGTGAAGCTCTACCTTCTGAGCCGCAAAGACTGCGCTTGCTTAGTGTCTTCCTCAGTCAGTGAACTCTCCTCATGGCCTCACGTGAGCTCCTATGGGAGCCCCTGGCCTGAGGAGGCTAGCTCTACATTTGGCCTTGACTGCCCTGGCTAGAGCAGAATTCCTGCTCTTGACTGGTTTCCTAAGGCCTACCAGGAGCTCTCCTCATGGGTCTGACTTCCTGGAGCCCAGGGAAGGGCCTGTGTGGTGGGGTTAGGGTGGACAGTCCCGCATCCAGATCTGACTCCAGTGATTCCAGTCCCAGCCCATGGCTCCTCTCAGAATCCTACCCGTACTGTGCCCTAAATAAATGGTTTGTCATGCCCACATCTCTATCCCCTGGAGCTGGAATCTCCTTTGGGCACTTCAGACGTGGGGTACTGTGTGGGGTGGAGGCTGACAGGAGGAGGGGTACCTGAGGAGAAGTGGAATGTCTCCTGAGATCTGTCCCAGCATTTTGAGCCCACTGTAGCTGGAGGGTAGAGAAAGAGTGGAGTAGAAGGGGGTGGAGCAGCAGGGTGGGCGGGGTTAGATCACTGGAAGCCTTGCAAGCCATGTATGAATGTGTAGCTTTATTACAAAAGGTTTCCTTGTGAAGAGTGTCCTCATCGACATTCCCATCCCCACCATATTCACCACCCTTGTCAATAGCTTCTGCACCAACCATCAGCATCATTTCTGCTATCACTACCACTGCCACCATTGTCACCATTATTAACATCATCACCATCACAGATGACATTCACCATCATGGGTGACATACACCATCACAAGTGACACACACTACTATCACAGATAACATGACATATAATATCATGGATGACATACAATATCACGGATGACATTCACCATCACGGGTGACATACACCATCACAGATGACATAACCATTACCATCACAGACGGCATACACCATCACAGGTGACATACACCATCACAGATGACATACAATATCATGGATGGCATTCACCATCACGGGTGACACACACCATCACAGATGACATACACTATCACAGATGATA
This sequence comes from Rattus rattus, assembly GCF_011064425.1. Taxonomy (NCBI): domain Eukaryota; kingdom Metazoa; phylum Chordata; class Mammalia; order Rodentia; family Muridae; genus Rattus; species Rattus rattus. The sequence goes on along the minus strand of NC_046160.1, from coordinate 123,256,445 downwards.
TTCACTATCATGGGTGACATACACCATCACAGATGACATACACCATCACAGATGACATACACTACTATCACAGATGATATTCACTATCATGGGTGACATACACCATCACAGATGACATACACCATCACAGATGACATACACTACTATCACAGATGACACAACATACAATATCATGGATGACATACAATATCACAGATGACATACACTACTATCACAGATGACATGACATACAATATCACGGACGACATACACTACTATCACAGATGACATGACATACAATATCATGGATGACATACAATATCACAGATGACATACACTACTATCACAGATGACATGACATACAATATCATGGATGACATACAATATCACAGACGACATACACTACTATCACAGATGACACAACATACAATATCATGGATGACATACAATATCACAGATGACATACACTACTATCACAGATGACATGACATACAATATCATGGATGACATACAATATCACGGATGACATTCACCATCATGGGTGACATACACCATCACAGATGACATTCACCATCACGGAAGACACTCACCACTACAGATACGTATCTCACAGACTGGTTTCAAGTCTGTACCAGACACCATCCTAAAAAGTCTCCTACATGAACCCTATTGCCAGTTTTCTGATTTGATTGCCGCCATTGCTGACCCCATCAAAATGACCCCATTAAAAGTTGACATAACACGGATAAGAGTCGAATGGGAGCCCGGGTAGAACCAGAATGGGACTCCACGTCACCGTGACTCTGAAACCTGAGAGCTATTCCCCATGATCACAGCCTTCTGGGACTGTAGTCTTGAAAACTGCTGTTGCCTAGGGGGAAGAACGAGAGGGTGGAGATATCTAGCAGTGGAGTGAGAAGCAGTTAGCCAGGACGGTAGGTCATAAAGACCCAGGAAACACAAGGGGCAGAATCCGAAAGGGATGGTTCTCCACCTAGGGATGAACAAGACGGGGTTCAGGGAACACTGAGCCCAGGTTTCTGGAATGGACAGATGGGTATGTGACTAGGCAGTGCTGTTTGTGGAGTCACAGAATGGAGTCTTGTTTGATGGATGAACAGAAACATGGAGAGTGGATGTGGAACCCGAAGCGAATGTGAAGTACAGAGATTCTCATCTCTGGGAAGACACAAACGCTGGTCTTTCGTCTCCATATAATGCAGGATGCTCTTGGTTCAAGGTGAAGGTCAAATGGAAGTGTTTGGCAGACATGAGCGACTGGACTTGGCCGTCTCTGACATTATGATACGAACATCTGAAAGAGGCTTGGTCATCAGGTGTCATGGAGTAAAGTAGCGTGGGAGGAAATACCCAAAATGCATTTCTGAAAAGTCCTAACGCTATTTGTTAAATATATTAACGCATATTTCAATGCATATTAGTCAGTATGCAAATTGAGTGCCCTGTGGTGTGTGTTGCCCGCCCAGCCCCAGTCCCACCACCTGCCACTCAATTTCAAAAGCTTGGAGACCAATGATCATTTCCATGGGAACCGAATGCGTCCCTCATCTCCCAAGGCTTTCGACTACCAAAGCCAGTGTCCCCGAGTCAGACAGAGCTCAGAGGTTCAGGAAGTTTGACACAGGGAAACACCATGCAAAATTCATCTGTTTATTCCAGTGCACAGAGGAGGCGTGTTCTTACACAGAGCGCTCCTCCCTTGTCGGCCACTTCCTCTGCACGGTACAGAGCTTTCTCCATCCTTCAATGGACACGGTTTCTCATCAGGGTGTCGACGCAAGGCACAAGGGGGCTTCCCTCCTGCAGACCTAGTTGCAGACCCTGCAGTGACCCAGTTTCAGACCCTTCAGCCACCCTGAGGGACCCAGGCTGTGGTCAAGCCGTGTCCCTCACGCCCGTAGCCCACCAACTTCTCCTCTGAGGGTGGGGCCCTGCTTCACCTTCACAGTATGGGTGTGGCCGAGTCCATTCTCAGCTTATGCCATCTGTTTCCTTCTTTTGGCTACAAGTGGAGGATGGGGTGGAAAAAAGAATTTCCTGGGGTCTTCTCTCTTAGGAAATTCAGAGTCAGATTGGTGGGGATTCACAGGACTTTTGCCATGTAGGCTCTCCCTTGGCTCAGCCTGGCCAGAAACACCAATGAACTCTGCCCATTTCCTGAGTCTCCGTAGCCCGTGGCTATCAGGTGGTCAGCTCCTAAGTGGCTTGGTGTTGGAGGTTGTTTGATATGCCCCTCAGATGTCCCCAGGGGCTTGACAGAGTGTTAGCCTCAGAGGCCAGCCAATAGGCAGTGAAATTGTTATAGTTGAGTCTGAAAGGCACCTCCCTTCATTCCTGACTGCTGGTCCTAATTTGGAAGGCGATGGAAGCTTTAAGATGTAGGACCTAGTAGGTGAAAGGTCACTAGGGGCAGACATTTGAAGGTCATATGCTGCCCTGGTTCCAGCCGTGTCTCCGTTTCCTGCTCTGTTTACCATACAGTCCCCGGCTACACTGGACCGAAGCCTTTTTTTTGACACTGAGAGACAAAGTAACCCTTCTCTTTCCCTTAAGTGGCCTCTGTCGGGAGGTTCGTCACAGGGTACGGTCACGTGGAAAAATAAACTCCCATGGAAGATTCTGGAACTATGAGTATGGTGTCTGTCACCCGAGTCTATGACGTTGCTGGGGCAACTGTCTCCACTGACACTGAGCTCACCCAAGGCCCCTGGAATAGGTTCTAATGGGGAACCCACTGGCCCTGAAACCATCCGGAAGGCTATCCTATCTCTGGTGGAAGACCTGCTCAATATGCAGATGTGTTGTTCCCCTCTCCCCCAAGGTGGGGGTGGTTCTCCTGTCAGAGTTCCCCGGGGCCCAGGCAGCCCTACCCACCCCTGACATCACTCACGAGGCACTCTGCAGCCATGTAGGGAGCTGGGCCTGGAATTAACGCCCTCAGTTAAGTGACCTTGGATGATGGGTCAGCTCTTTGGTAGCATCCCTGCTTTGTGAGTCACTCTCAGATAAACCACTAATTGGCATCCCTTGGTCACTGAGCCAGGAGCCCTGGGAAGCAGCTTAAACTCTCCCAGTCAGCTACCAATTTGCAGCCATGCTGCAAGGTGTGGATTCTCCGGGCAGGTCCCACCAGAAATCCTTTTCTTTGTCTCATTGCAAAACAAACACTTGCTTTCTCCCGCCCTTCCCAAGTACCAAACGCTTTGTTGTGTGCACATAGGGGTGGGATACTAGGAGGGAAAGGTAGGAGGGAGTGAGGGCCTCTTGTACCTGCAGGCAGAGTAAGCCTGAGTGGCTTTCTCTGTGCCAAGTGTCTCCGTGTGATGTGTGTCTTGATCTAGTGATGTGCGTTCTGATGCATCTGCACGTGATGTGCGTTCTGATGCATCTGCACGTGATGTGCGTTCTGGTGCATCTCCATGTGATGTGTGTTCTGGTGCATCTGCATGTGACGTGTGTCCAGACCCAGTGATGTGTGTTCTGATGCCTCACAGCCCTATAACACCCCACTTTTCAAAGCACAGGACACCCTCACATGACAGCAGAAGAAGCAGAGGCAGGGGTCAGGCTACCGTGTTCAGGGTTACCGGTTCCCCTAGGCCCTGTGCTCTCCCCTCTCCCACAGTTCCTTGCTTTGGCACGCCATCAGGAGCCTTCTGGAGACTGCAAGTCCTTGGCTTTCTCCACTAACGCCAGGGCTCCTTTAAGACATTACACTATGCGTGTCTTCCCTCCTGCCCACAGTGTTCAATGCTGTGTACTCAGCAAGTGCTCCATACATGCTTTGGGGTTCTTCTTTTGTACCGTCCACCTTGTCTAGGGGTGAGAGGAACCACAGAATCCCAGTCTCTGGGCTCTTACCAGAGACTCCTTAGAACTTAGCCTTCAGAAGACCAATAAATCTTAAACCCTTGAAACTGGGAAATGAGGCAGCCATGCCAACTGTGCATGTAGCCACAGGGCCAAAACTGGCAGGAGATCTGTCCTTCCCCCAAAGGGAAGGAAGCTTTGTCACTCCCATCCCTACCCCATGATCCCCTCCACTCATGGGGGTTTTAGAGCACCAGCCAGTAAGAATAACCCCGCTATGCTCCAGGGTCCCCATTCCCCACAGCACGCTTATGCCGTGAGACAGGGCTGGAATCACCTGCCTGATTCCCTAGGATGCTTCAAGCTCCTTCCTGAACCCAGGCTGAGAAGCTCAGGTCCCAGCAGTCCTCACACGCTCGGCAGTGGTCCTGCCCGATGGCTTATGTTCACTGCTTGTTCCCCGCCCAATCCTGCAGCTTGTGGATCTGCCGGTCCACCGAGATAGAGGTCCTCAGAGTCCCCATGGAGTTCTCCATCTGGACAGACTCTCCCATGCAGCCTCCCTTCCGGCATATTGCCTGGTACACCTCTCGGGACTTCTTTCGGAAGCGCTTGCCCACAATCACGTACACCAGCGGGTTGAGGCAGCTGTTGCTGTAGGCCACGTAGGAACTGATCTGGGTGACGATATCCACGGCACGCTCGTTCCAGCATCCCGACAACACGCCGAGCCGCAGCAGCGTGTCCAGGAAGGTGCTGATCTGGAAAGGAAACCAACACAGCACAAAGAGCCCCAGGACAGCCAGCACCAGCACAGTGGCCTTCCTCTCCGTCTGGACCTCCTTGAACTTCTTCATCTCGTTGTTCCTCAGCACCTGCATGATCCGCACCGTGCAGAAGGTGATGATACTCAGGGGTAGGAGGAAACCCACCAGGTTCAGCAGCATGTTGGTGAACACCTCCCAGGAGCGGGACGGGTAGACGATGACGCAGGCCGTGACGTTGTGGCCCTCTTCCCTGTAGTCCTTCATGGTCCTGAACACCAACATGGGTGAGCTCAGAAGCAGCGTACAGCTCCAGATCACCAGGCTGTAGAGTTTGGCCCAGCGTACCCCGCGCATCCGGCCCATGGACATGGTCTTCACCAGCGCCAGGTATCGGTCGATACTCACAAGCATCAGGAAGCAGATGCTGCTGTAGAGGTTCATGTAGATCATGGTGTTCACCACGCGGCACAGCACCTCTCCGAACAGCCAGTCGAAGTTATTGGCGATGGTGATGGCCCAGAAGGGTAATCCGCAGGCCAGGATGAGGTCCGCGGCTGCCAGGTTGCCCAGGTAGATCTCAGCCACGGTGCAGTTGGTTTTGTGCAGACAGAACACGCTGAGGACAAAGATGTTCTCCAGTGCGGCCAGCAGGAAGAGGACCCAGAGGAAGGGGGCCTGGGTGGCATTGAGCCAGCTCCACCACTCGGTGTCTGGGCAGTTGACCTCTGAAAAGGTCCCGTTATGAGCAGACCCCAGGGCTTGCGTGGTGATGTTGAACATTTCAATGCTGAAAGAAAGTAGAGAAAGAGACAGTTGTATCCTCGGGCCACAAGGAAGGGGAGGGGAGAAGACGGGATAGGGGAAGGAGGAAAGGCAGGGAGGAGCTCAGAAGGAGAGGTGGACCAGAGAATCTATTGCTCAGATGATGGCTCCTCAGGGCAGTGGGGGTGTGGGAGGTGGTGGAGCTCCAGTCTCTCTGGGCACAGCACTAGGGGACATTGGATTCTCCAGCCCTTTGAGAGGTTCTCTGCTCGTAGGACCAAAGGGACCGTGGTCTGAGCTCTGTTAAGAATCCTTCCCTAGGGGCTGGTGAGATGACTCAGCAGTTAAGAGCACTGAATGCTCTCCCAGAGGTCCTGAGTTCAATTCCCAGCAACCACATGGTGGCTCACAACCATCTGTAATGGGAACCGATTCCTTTTCTGGTGTATCTGAAGACAGCTACAGTGTACTCACATACATAAAATAAATAACAATTTTTTAAAAAAAAGAAACCTTCCCGGTTTCCCTGGCTACTCTAATGACCACGAATGCCACACCCAGACTCCCTTGAAGCCTCCACTATGAGATGTGCTCGCTGCCTTCTCACGCCTCTTCCCCTCCTCAGAGCGGGGTCACGGGTGAGCTGTGAGTTAGACCAGATCAGTGATGTCATACCAGGTGGAGAGATGGCAGCCTGGCCCCCAGAACACAGCCACTTCCACGACAGCCTGTGTCTTCGGGCAGAGGGAGGACCTTGTGTCCGTGCAGCAGAGCACAGGAGGTGAGCAGAGGGTGCACGGGAGGAGGCACAGCGAGGCTTTGGACCAGTCCTCCTGGGGTCAAGTCCTGGTCACGGTATGGCCTTGGACAGTTGCTTAGTGTTTCTGGACCCCTAACCAGCAGAGTGGGAATAATGTCAAAGCATGATTATGAAGATGCATTAAAAAAGCCTACAGCACACCCAGGGCACGTGTGATTAGTCACCGTGGAGTGGGGGATGGGAGGGCCCTTCACTGTGGGGCAGGTGAGGGGAAGCACTAGGCAGTGAGAAGGCTCTGCCCAGCATCCTGGCGTTTCTCAGGAAGAACCCCAGAGTGTCTTCTGGGCTGGTGTTACCCAAGAGCCAGCCTGTGACTCATGAGTGACTCGGTTTGGATCCTGAGGTATCTGGAGCCCTGTAGCTCCCTTTGTGGATAAGGACACCTCTGTGATGAGTCCTGGGTAGGCGGTGACATTATTACTATCACCATCACCATCACCACCACCACCACCACCACCATTAGGAATCCTGGAGCCGGGCCCAATTGGGATTTTAAAAAGCCTCCGATGGGGGAGAATGCAGGCAAGGCTGGAGCAGTGACAGATCTCAAGTCCATTTTGGGGTCAGGAAGTGAGATTCAAGTTTGGCAGGGATGTGTGTGGAGGGAGAGATGAGACTGAAAAAGGGAAGAAGGGAGGGTCCCCACTGTGGCCCTGAGGATGTTACTTACAGAGGGGCCAAGGGGTAAGACATATGCTCTGGGAAGATGCCTGGACACACACACACACACACACACACACACACACACACACACACACACACACAGAGTCTCTGACACAATTCCTTTTGGTCTAATTCTTGTTCCTATGGATGTAGTTGGACTTAGTGAACTGCTGCTGACCCGTAGTGGTGATAGGGACATGTGACTTCCGAGGTGGGGGTCTTTAAATGCATTGCAGGGCCTTCCTGGCCTCACAGAGTGGGTTATGGGAAGCCAGACACCCTAGGGTGTAAGAGGAGTCACCAACCCCAGTGCAGCCTGTGCTGTTTCTGCTCCCACGGGGCAGTCTCTTCCAACTGAGCCCGGTCACCACGCAGCAGAGACGGGTCACCTGCAGACTGTCCTACACCACGACCTATGGAAAAGGCTCTTCTTCTGGAACTTTCCAGATGTCCTCATTCTGACCCTCGGCCCTACTTCTGCGGACCTGGAGAGCCCATGTTAGCAGCTTGGGTTTGGCTATTTGCTCACTGGAGCCTCATGCATACCATCAGAGCCATTTGGTGTTCGTTGTGAGGACCAGCGCGCTGAGAAAACCCCAGGAATCCAGGAGGCTGTCTGGCCAGTGAGTGAGCATGGAGAACTTTTGGGACATCTCTGCTGCCACAGGATGTTGGTGATCGGCCGCCAGCATTGGTTCCTCGGGATGGAGGCCCTGTCTCCTGGCTCTACTCTGACTCAGTTTCCCCAAGCATCCCCTTAGTCTTCAGTCTTCCAGCAGATGTCAATTCCACAGTGACCCTGTCTTCACAATGACTTGGACACCTCCCTTGCAATGAAGTGTCCTCGTGCCTTCCCCTAGTCCCACAAAAGCTCACTCCCGCTGCTCCTGATAGGGCCGTGGGGACTAAGGTTAAAGCTTTGGTCTTTGGGCCTAACACAAAATGCCCCCTCAACCACGATCCAAAACAGGATGCTGCCGGTCCTGGAGTCCTAGAGTGAGCGATAATGAGGCGAAGAACCCTTGACTCACCCCAGAGAGGCTGTGGTGGGCATGGGCTCATGCACGGACAGGAGCACGGGTCGCTTCCAAGAACAGTGCATTTGTACTCAGGACAAAGACGAGTGAGGATCGTCCTGGGGAAGCAGAGAAGAAAACGTCATTAGCTGTGATGGTCAAAACACACATATCTGGGCTGGAGAGATGAGTGGTTATGAGCACTGGATGCTTTTACAAAGGACCTGGGTTCAAATCCCAGCACCCAGATGGGAGCTCACAAGTGCCTATAACTCCAGTTTCGGGGATCTGACATTCCGTCCCAAGTCTCCAAGACACACACACACACACACACACACACACACACACACACACACACACACACACAGAGTACATAGACACATTAAAAAATAATTAATTGAAAAAAAAACCCATCCTCCATGAGTATGAAAGATGGGGTCTTGGGCCTTCTCTAGACATACAAATGCTTAACCCACGTGGAATGTGGGCACGCACAGTGAATGCAGCTGCACTGTCTATGTCCAGGATGCTTGCAGGCTGCAGAGAAGGGGGAGATGCCATTCAAATAGCCACTAAGGCTTGCCCAACTGATGTCAAATACTAGGCCAATGGCTTGGCTGTGTCCCTGGGAGGATCGTGTAAGAGCCTGGTTCTTATAAAAGGTGATATCACACATTCAGTCTGAACTGTCCTCCCCTGGCTCATGTCTTGGTCCCAAGGAGGTAGAGCTATTTTGGCATGCCGTGAACCTCTAGGGGGCAGGGATTATCCAGCAGAAGTGGGTCACTAGGGGCAGACCTCTTGAGGGTCATACGCACCCCTGGTTCTGAGTGACTCTCTGCTTCCTGTCTCCTACAACGAGAGGCTCCTTGTCATACGTTCTCACTGCATGGCCTCTGCCAAGCCTCCCCCAGACAGACCGAACCCACTGAAACTGAGTTTGCCCAAACTCGCCTCTGCTCAGGCGTTTCTGTCAGGTGTTTTAGCCTATCTGGTCTTCATACTTTGTCCAGAACTCCATGTGACATGACCTGCCTGGGAGGTGTTTAGGAAACCGGGTTACGTGTATTTGTGGGTGTGCGTGCATGCGTGTGGGTTGCTACCGATGTCTCGCTCAGCAGCCAGTCACTCCTAAGCTAGAAGATTCTGGACACAGCAAAAGCGCCTAGCTTTAGAAGCCAGGCTCTCCCAGTTCAGTGCGTGCACACGTGTATGTGTGTGGTACCCAGATGACACCGGAGCTTTTACGGGAACTTTCCAAAGCCAAGGCCAGGACTAGGAACTCAGAAGAGTCTGCTTCTCCACCAAGGGAAGACTGGGAAAGAGAATACTCTACATCCAGCCTTTCAGAGATTCTTCCAGACTCTAGGGGGAAAGCCACTGGGTAACTAGGACTCTGCATTTGAGGCATTGGGTTTAGCACATGTTATGATTCACGTGGGTGGGGTCTGTTAGTCGCATGCCAGTTGTCCAGAAGGGCAGAGATGCCTCTTATTTTCTGGGATTGGCTAGCGTGTGGCTAGACAGTGACAGCTCCTGGAGACCTTGGGTCCTTGATCTTGGTGGCCCTGAAAAGGTAGCCAATAGTCCTAGTGACCGGTATGGCCCAGCCAGCCCCTGCTTTCAAAATAAAAGCAAAATATGTGTTCGCTCTTGCCCAACACACAGACAGCAGGTGCTTTACTGCCCAGAGTACTTGACAACCACAGGCTACCCCTCTGCTCCTGTATCTCTGGGAACTGCCTGGCTCCAGTGTGGGTTCTCCTGAGCCCTGCTCCAAACCCCCCGTTCTCCACTGCCTTGGGCTTGGCAGGCCCCTTGGGGTCACTCTTGGGATTCTGACATTTGGCTTCCCAGTGGGTCTGACCAGGGGTACAGTGGGGGATATTGGCACCCCAGCTCCCTGTCTTGGGGGCCCTTAGGGTCCAGAGTTTCTAGTTTTCACCAAGAGCCCACTGTCTAAAAAGGGAAGAGCAGGGGTGTAGGCCATGCCATCTCAGGGCAACCAGGTCTCCCATCTGACAACACATGTTCTCTATACTCCGACGCGGACTTCTGGCTCCATGGGGGTCTGTCAACCTCTTATGCCACCCGGCAAGAAAATGTGCCTTCTGGCTCCCTTTTTTGGGGTCCTGACAAATACCTTTGGGAGAGCAAGTTCAGGCACAAGAAGAATGTTTAAAGAGAACAAGGAGGAAAACTCGGTGCTCATGACAGTGGTATGTTGGGCTGTATGTGTTGGGGGGTGGAGCAGGAGAGGGCTCTACAGATGCTGATTCTCAGGGATGGGACGGGTCTGAGTTGACTCCTGTAGATGCTAGGAGCTGGTGGGGGGCATGGGGCATCTAACATTCCAATTCTCTTGCATGCTCAGTGTGGGCAGCATCTTGGGATGTGGGGTCAGGAGGTGGAAGAAGAAAGCTTTACTTTTTGCCTGCTCACTCCTTCCATTCTCATCGGCAAGTTCATCTACTCTGTTGCTGCTGCAGGCTGTCACTGATGATGCTACCCATCTTTTTTGGGGTGTCTGACATGGACTGACAGCCAGGGGCTCTTTAGGAATTCTCCAGGCCTCTAGCACCAGATTGGGACTGCTGGGGAACCCACCTTGGGGTTCTCAGCCCCTTCAGAATGAAGAAACAGGAGTTGCTGGACTACCAAGACCATATTTCATAAGCACTCTATTCTGTTGCTGCTGCAGGCTCCTTTTTTTTTTTTTTTTCAGTTTGCATATGCTTTCCTTTTTTTTTTTTCAGGCTCCTTTTAATATACATTCATTCTGTCTGTTCTGTTCCTCTGATGACTCTTGACCAACACAGATAAAATCCTCCCCAGGGCTATTATCATCAAAGTCAGCAGGGCAGCCTTTCCCCGTGCGATCGCTTGGCTAGTAATCTGCTCTCGCTGCACCACCAGGGGGCGCCCTGCTTCAGCCACAGGAATAGGATGGGTCAGGATAGAGAGGCCTTTCCACTCAACCTGCACTCCAGTTCACAGCTCATGTTTGACTCTGATTTCCTATCTGGGTGGACACTGACTTCACAGGGGTTGAAGGAGACGGGCAGCCTGATGATCCCAGGCAACCACTGAGACTCTGTTCTGTGTTCCGAGGGGCGGCTCTCCTACACTTCAGAATCTCAGCAAAAAACGTATGTGCACATGTGTGTGCATGTGTACCTGTGTGCATCTCTCAGTATATGCAAAGTGTACATGTGTGCCCACCCCATGCCACACACTCTTCTCATGGGAGGCCCCGTCTCCCTATCTCCCACTCTCTGCCCAGCACGCCTCAGCCCCTTGATTAACAACAGTGAATCAGTAATCAAACCTCTTTACAGCAGCAGACCAGAGCCAGAAAGGGTCAGGTTTCCTAAATCCCTTCCCTGAATCCTCCCAGAATATAAATTTCCCCCAAAGTCAGCTTTGCATGGTGTTTATAGACCATCACTAGGTAAACCTCCATCGAAGGTACAGATGGGGCTGTTGGAGGGGAAGGGGACCTCATAACTTGTAGCAGCCCCTGCAGCAAAGTGCAGCCCTGAGCACGGGTTTCCAGGTAGCCCTGGGCTCTTAAACGAGGAAGGTCAGAGCTACCTGCAGGGGTGGGGTTAGGGGTTGGGGTGAACAGCAGGATCTCCATTCTCAGAACTCCTAAAGAGCCAGATCAAAAAAACCAGATCCAAACTAGACATGTGTGTGTGTGGGCCCTCCCAGCATCTGGACACTTTCTGGTTTTGGAATGTTCTTGAAATATTACTAAAGGACAGAGGGAGACTTAAGAGGTGGAACCCCTTCTCCCATCATGCTCTCTGCAGGGGAGGCAGGAAGCAGCTGAGATTGCCGGATGAGGATGACGGCTCACCTCTCACCCTGGGAGGGAGGCTGACTTAATTCTTTGTTTCTTCTTGTTCACCATGGCTAGCTGATCCTGTTTAGAATGTTACTTTACTTCCCCACACTGCACTTCACAATTTTGATTTATTTGCAATGTAATCTTACCCTTGAAGTAAAAACGCCCCTTGAAGTATAATTCCTGTCTACACCATTAGCCCTCTCATGGGACTGTGGGCCTGAGCTGCTCATTGGCGTCATAATGACCTGAAACAAACAGTGCTTTTAAAGCCATTCCTTTGTTTCAGTCCCCTTTTGTTGAACGTGTTCTGTATGCTCCAGACTCTTAATTCAGTCCTGGCTTCCCCAGACATTTTCTATACGTCCAGCTCTGCCTGAAGCCTCACATCTCGGCCAGCAGTCCACACTCCTGTCTGCTCCCTCCTAGCCACACCCCTCAGCCTGCTGCCCAGATGCTATCCCTACCTCCCACCATCTTCTTCAAAGTGCTTTGCCATGGTCATCCATGTGTGACAGCCTAACTAGGCTAGTGTTCCCTATTATGTCCCCGGTCCCCTAATGATGGCCTATGTATTACGGTGGTGGCTTTAAGTAAAATCTATAGCCTCTGACTTTCTACAAGGAAGACATCCATTAGGCATGTCCAGCGTATGGCTTTTGTGCCCCGTGTATCTCAGGATACCTGTGGACGTGATGCAGTGCATTTGTTGATGACAGTGATGTGTCGCAGTGTTGAAGGATAAGCCTGTGCCTGAGGTCACTGACTGGACTTGATCTCCCAGACGGAGGACATTTGGAGCAGACCCCAGTTTCACAGATGAAGAAACACTCCATAGGACTGGCAGCTGCAGTCCGAGTCCAACACAGGGTTGACCCTTCCCTAAAGACCTTCCCCAGGTTTCAGGGAACCCAGACACCCTCCCCAGGCCCATCAGTCA